>NC_134838.1:72120358-72217858 GCF_965363235.1 Mytilus galloprovincialis
TTTTGCTATTCCTTTAATAAATTCTGAATATTTGTTGAACTGTACGTGGAGAGCAACCTGCTCATGCGTTATTTTTATAGCGAAAATAATTTTTAATAATTTAAAACAAAATACAATTCACTAAAAAGTATATATTTTAAAAATGTGTATTAATACTAGTTTCAAACAGAGGAAGCTGTAATAACATTAATCAAGGACAAATTGCTGAATGTTTATGATATAAATCTACATGCAAGGTAACCAATACTCATTTATTTATGAAACAATGAGCATACAATGTACTTTTGAAATACAGAAGTCGCAGAGCTGATGTGGTCTGCATTTAGTTACCGGCGAATTTATTTTATGAAATACATTGATAGGTTTTATCAGGTTCCGGATTATCCAAAACGTGTTAAGAAGTGTTTGTTTTTTTTTTTGTTTTTTGTTTTTTTTTTAATATATTTGCATTTAAATTCAAATAGCCCAATCAAATTAGTTTTTTAATGAAGTGCATTGTGATACATAAATGATTGTTACAGATGGCATGCCTATGGTATGTTATGCTTCTTAAATGTTTCCAAAATTTTCAAAGGCCATTATGAGGCTATACATTGAAGTCATGTTAATAACACAATTATCTTTACATATTTCACAACTGCGGTCCTTTTAGGCGAGTGACGTTAACCATGCAATTAAATTTTTAATGCGCCCCTCTAAAACGCGGCTAAATTATATATCTTTTGAAAGCTACACATCTGTGCTATCTGTTTTGCGCGGTCGTAAAAAAAAAATCGTACGGTGCAATTTCCGTCAAATCAAGATATAAGCCAAGGGACGAATAAGTGCATATTTTCAAAGATTTCAACTTGAATGCATAATATGACTTTTATATACTAAATTCACATATGCATAGTTAATTTTTTTAGTAGAGAGATTAACAGTCATTTGTCAAATGCATTTTTAAATGTTTAAAGCATGTTTTTGAAAGACAGCACATATTTCGTGAAATTCGAGATAAAGTTAACAAAATGTGTGAAACCCAAATTTTTCTTTCTGATGCAACTGCTAATCACTGAAAACTAAGTAAAATCCTGTAATAGGTATCAAAGAAGTTTTTGACATCATAAATTTCATAAAATTATGCTTACTTCTAATCAAACAGCAAATCATAACAACTTATACAGTTGCCCAAAATATCGCCATCTGCGGAAAAAAACTTTTAAGTAGTTCTTCCTATTTAAACATTGTATGTGGTCAATGGAAGATTTAATAAACAAATTTTTAAGAATCTGTAAAAAATGATGTAAAAAATATGTGCGCGAATTATACTTTGATTGAAATAAAGGGGTCGAAACTAAGAGATTGCAATCTGCTTTGTAACTCCCAGACTGAAATAAACATCTTTTGACTTTTCTAATTGTTTGATTTGTAGATTCATTATAAATATTGATTAAGTGAAAAGACATTTTATTTATTTAATGTGAACCTTCAAAAATAAATCGAAAATTATTCCAAAAAATGAATAAAAAATAAATTGATGAAAATAGAAATTTCAAAAAATTAAAAAAACAATAAACACATAATAAAACTTGACTTCGTGATTGTTTAAATTGCGTTTTTCATTGTTTAAATACATTAAATCATCAAATAAGAATAATTTTGAAGAAAAAATCCATTAGTACGCAACGATTCTAGTTACAACTAGACCTACTGAATAGCTTAAATGACGAGTTCATTTTCATACGAGGATGACATTATGCAAAAAGTATAATCACGAAAGTACTAAACTCTGAGTAAAATTCAATCGGACAGTCCCTAATCACATGGCAAAATCAAAAGATAAAACACAGCAAACGAATGGACAACAACTGTCATACTCCTGGCTTGATATAGGCATTTTCAAACGTAGAAAATGCAAGAGCTTCTGATGACGACTGAAAAAAAGCTACTGTTATCGTGAAACTTCACTTTCCACTATATAGATGATGTTATCTCACTGAATACTGCCAAACTTGGGACAATATTGGACCCGTATTTTCCATTGAAATTAAAAAAAAAAAAGACTCAACTGATATAGTTTACTCTATCACGTATCTTAAAATTGACGATGAGGGATGGTTGAGAACAAGTTTTACGACAAAGAGATTAGCATAGATCAACCCATAAAAAACACTTCTTACTAAACAATTATAAACTGTTCATTTCTATGTAGCAACAGTATAGCAACGCCTGCATATCTATACGAATATAGGATGAGACCGATTACATTGAGCCTCAACTCCTCTGAAACAATAACAAGTTGGAAATATTATATGATATGACGCATAAATGTAGGGTTAAGTATTTCCTAATTTTTTCTTTGCATGCTCGGTCAACGTACTAACCCCTGAATTTTAAAAAAACTCTTTATTTAAACACGTAACGCGATTTCGCAGCATCTTGTTGTGGAGTATATATCTCCAAGTTGATACAATATTCCAGAGCTTGCATTTACTTTCACGATTATCGTGATAGTGTGTAACTGCTCACAATGAAGATATTAAATAAAGGCAACTATAGTATACCGCTATACAATAGTCATCAATACTAGTAACTGAAACAAATCCTGGTCACAAACCAAAACCAATGGAAACGCATCAAATATAAGAGAAACACAACGGAATTTCAAAAACACTGAACTGCAACAAAAACAAACACCAACATACAAAGAAACAGACTATTGGTACAGAACATTTGAAGAAAAAAGTGTGAACATGGTTTTAAACCAGAGTTGAAATGCAAATTTGAAATCATCCCTTTGAAAAATTTATGGACGCCACTACGAGTTGGTTGACAATTATGAAATATCTGTTTCGCCAGATGACGACTGGTAAATCGACTTAACCAACATACTGTCATCTCTGCCTTAAATCTAACATACTGAATAAGGCTTGGCACCGAGGTAGGAATTACATGAGCCACAAGACGGGTGTCACAAGTGGAACATGATCTGCTTAACTTTTGGGAGCGCCTGATCTCATCACAAATATTTTTTTTTTTTGGGGGGGGGTTGTGTTACTCAATCTGTAGTTTTAAATGTTGTGTTTTGTTTACTGTTGCTTGTCTTGTTCGTTTCTGCCCGGCTTTGTCAGTTCGTTTTCAATTATGAGTTTGGTGTCCCTTTGATATATTTCGTCACTCTTCTGGTAGTAAAAGTTTTAAAAATTGTATATCATTTTATTTAAATGTATCAGGATAAATATTTGGTTCTATATACATATCACCGTGAGCAAATTAAGTTCTTTTCGCTTATATTTGTCTCATTGCGTTAATCGTTTTCACTTTACTTTGAGGCGACTTTTCATTAGTACAAGTTAATGTCCTTAAAGTAAAATAATACTAAAGGGACAATTAACATCTCAAACCATGAATCAAATAAACTTAATTACAACCATGAACAAAAGTCCGACGAACAACAGTCAACAAAACACAGCACAGCATAAACACGAAACCTTTTTTTTTTGTTTGATTTGGAAATACTGTATCATGTTATATAACGTTCATATGATTTTTTGAAAAAAAAAAATATGGTACAAGGATTAAAAAATGGCTTTTTAGGTTTAGTAATTGCAAAAAATGGAATATTTTTCCGTGACCTTTGACCTTGATTTAACAGAAAATGCACCAATGTTCATACGATTTGTTTACGACCGGACAAACTAGAAAGTACAGATTATTAGCTTTCGAATGATATATAATACAGCCATGTGTTAATTGGGTGCATTAAAGTGGTTAACTAAGAGTCTTCTTGAATTAAGTCACTCACCTATTTAACCTCGTTTTTTTACTTATTTTGTCAATAAGATCAAAATATCTTAATGTTTCAATTTGAAAGTTTGTACATGGAGTTACCATATAGTGAGCTTTTCTCATCACTTGGTGTCCGACGTCCGTCATCTGTCGTCGTCGTCCGTTGTCGTCCGTCGTCGTCGTAAACGTTTACAAAAATCTTCTCCTCAGAAACTACTGGGCCAAATTATCATTGCGGTATCTAAAAATGTGTAGGATGAACCCACCTGCTAACCAACATGACTGACATAGCTGACATAGCTAACAATAGAACATGGTGATAAAATGTTGTTTTTGGCTTATATCTCTAAAACAAGAGCATTCAGAGCAAATTTGACGTGTATAAAATGATGTTTATCAGGTTAAGATATATTTGTCCTAGAATTTTCAGACGAATCAGACAAACAGTTGTTAGGTTACTACCCCTGAATTAATAATTTTAAGGACATTATGTTGTTTTTGGTAATTATTTTGAATATTATTATGAATAACGATAATTTGTAAACAGCAATTATGTTGAACAAAAAACGAATGTAAGATCTAAAAATAAGTCAACATGACCAAAATGGTCAATTGACCCTATAAGGAGTCAATTTTAACAATTTTCGTAAATTTTGTAAAATCTTTACAAAAGTCTTCTACCGAAACAACTGGGACGATTTAATCAGACTTGGTCACAAATTAGAAGGGCATTTAGTTTTTAAAATGTTTCCGATGACCATGCTGGCCAAAACACAGAGGAAAAATGCAGTTTTTGACTTGTTTCTCTGACACTAGAGCAACAGTTTAACAGTTGTATTATTTAATGCATCAATTGTATATAAAAGTATCATGTAAGCGACACAGGCTCCTGGGAGGCTCTTGTTTCCAATATTTAGGCTATTGAATTGAAAAAAAATCCTAAAACGAGGCATTGTTATTTTAAACAGGGGAGCCGATGTAATTCTGATAAATATATTATATCCATATATGCATTTTCACACAATTTTGAAAAAATTAATCTATAATTTGTGAGGCAAAATATACTGCTTATTACAGATCTATATCTCTATAAGGTACCTTTTACTGTTGAGTTCCATATTAAATGTAGAGCATAACTTGACGTTTATAATAACAACTTAGAATATACGTTTCCTAGTTAAAATCAAATTTATGATCCGAGTTCGAGTTGAAGATTGTATTGAAATTGTAAATTACAATATACACCTATAATTTACAATATTTTCATCAATCTTCACCAGAAATTGTCTATGTCAATTGATGTTGTCAATATATTATTATTAACAAGAACATAATTAAGCACACACAATTTGATCTTTACAATCCTAGCTGTTGGGATAATAAACAATAAACATAAACTAAAGACAGCAATGAATGAAAATAACTGTTACAGTAGTAGATATTTAGAACATAAAAGGAAATTTGAAAGTTAGGAACAGTTGGAATAACATTTGTCTGATAGTTTTCGATTTGGGGAGGGGGGCACAAATTAACATGAGTCCAGTTATCTCCCTCAATTTCAGAGATCTGGAGTAGACGTTTGACTCAAGTTAGGTACAAACTCTTTCCGCCCTCGTCATCGATTAACATGTATTTTAGAACGCTGGGTTTGTACTGCGTCCAACACAGATTATAACATACTTTTGCATAGTGACTGCCAGCGTTCTATGTGAGATGTAATATTGTCTGAGTTTTGCAAACTACATTCACGTCTTTTCTTGAATTGGAGCGTTTTGGTTCGGATTTATTCAATGAGAAACGAGTACTATTTTATTTTTTGTTTTCCATTTTCGATTGTCTATTTAGAAGATCAGTTACAAAGGTTTTTCAAGCTGCATATTGAAATAATTGAAATGTGTAACAACATCGCTATCCTGGATGAAAAATGTCCATTAAAAAAAAGTTATCTTTTGAAACTATTATCGTTAAGGAAATTTATTAGTTTTCCCTAGTTAAATTCAGATAATACAGATGTCAACACCCATTCTTTAGCTGTCAAATATATATGACGTATACCATATATTTCAAATACTACCGTTTATATAGACTTTAAAGTTAACAAAAAAAAAAAGTATTGCAACGTATCTACGTTGGTCCATTTCTAAATGTATGGGGACATGTTATTGATCATAAAATCTATTTCAGAATGTGACAATGGTTTTTATGGTTTTAATTGCAATATGAAGTGTACAACATGTAACAAGACATCATGTGAAATACTTGAAGGGAATTGTTCATATGGATGCATTGAACGATACGAAGGAGTCAAATGCGATGTGTTAGGTATAATAATTCAAAACATATTTGATTATTGATGAGATTAAATGCTATTTAAATACAATATACACATAGCTAGATATACATGGAAAGATGCATGTTGATAGATGAAGATTTTGTTTGTTTAATATAAGCTGTTAACGAGTATAAATGTAACGATAAAGAAAAGTTATAACAATTTATACAAGTATAATAATTATAGCGGAAAAATGTTATAATTTGTTCTAAAATATAACTTTATTGCCTAGAAATGCTAGTGATTAAACATGACAAGTATGCACATATCGGAAAACAGGATATTTGCAGTATACCTAATTTCTCAGCTTGATTAATAAATGTCAAAATAATTTTAACAATATACCTAAAATGTACGTTAAGTAATAAAAGTAATTTTCACATCTACGATAAAAATGCATATATTTTCAGTTCCTGGGGAGTTTAAACCCAACAACAATAATGCAAATGGTGGGGCAATAGGAGGAGGCATATCTGCTGCAATTGTTGTCATAATTGTAGTGGCAATTATAATTATCATATACAAGTAAGTTTACCTTCACAATAATTAAAATATTGTTTGATCTCACATCATGCGCTTGAAGGAAGGCGCACATTAGTAAATGATCCCTGGATTTTTAAGTAATTGTGGCACACATTTGCAATGATAGCTTTAAATAAATAAACAAGCAAACAAATGAAAAGAAAAAAAAAACGTATGCATTTTGTTTCTAAAAATTAGATCACGAATAATAGGTCGAGGAAAGTAAAGACTACGCAGAAGTCAAATGAACAACTTCAAATGAACAAACAACAGTCTGTATTACCACAAACACTTCTAAAGTCTCAAAACACTGACCCTTACCAAACCAAAAAGCCGGAATAATCACAAGGTATTTTGATGATTACACGGTCTCATTGTATTAGACAGAAATTAATTATATAGCAGTAATAAAAAATAAAACTTGAAATAAATAGCTGTTCCGGATCATATGAGTATTTGAACCATACACATATGGTCATGACTATATGGGTATAATATTATACTTATATGGTCCTACCATACGCGTATGGTTCGACCGTCTTCGTATTGTCAGGTAATCAACACTGTGTTACAGTTTACTTTTACTACTTCTTAACTCTTCATATGGTATGACCGTTCATTAAAAAGACGCTATCATATAGGTAATTTTATTATAATACTATAATGAAACGATTAGCTAAATAAAAATTAGTAGTTTCACACAGTTAATTTTACTTACTTGTCAAAACTATAATAAACACATTTAATACCGATGGTCATTACCGATTGTCATTACCGATTTGTTATTACGAGTGAATGGCAATATGTCGACTTAAAAAAATCAATTTCAAAAATTTCTTTATGGAGTCACTGGAAAGTGACATAGTTTATTTAAGTTATCTTATGAGTATGGTGTACTGCAGTCATGCTACGATAATTGAGATCTAGAGCTTCTTAACAACACCGTAGACATATCGGAATGGCCCAAGACCTCGGTATCACTGTACGCAGCTACAAAAAGGCTAGCTTTTCACTCGCAAACAAAAGGTGTAAATGAAAAGGATCGTGCACAACTAAGACTTGCAAATGCAAAAAAGCTATGATACCATGTGGAAGTAAATGTTACCCAAGCCTACATGCAAGAATGTTATTAGCGATGAAACTTACTATGGCATTAATATTTAATTTTTACGTAGTATTTGAATTATAAAAATAATACATTGTCATGTAACCATCATTGCTTTTTTAGATAAAGGTTTTGTATTATTGAAACTTTTATAATGTAATTTAAAAAAATACCTATATTGTTCAAATAATCATATGGTCCGGCCCGTCATTAACCAAACGAATGTTATACTCATATGGTCCGACCATACGCGCATAGTCGGACCATATGGGTATATGCATATGGTAATGCCAATACACGTATGGCCCAAATACTCATATGGTCTGGAACGTAGCCATTGTCACAACCTATAGTAAAGTATAACAATTAATCGAAAGTTTGAATACTAGTATAATTCATAATTTCATACACTTCTACACTCTTGAAGTGTGACACGGTAGTACTTCCTGGCCCATAATGGATAATGATAGCCTTTTTAGAATTTTCACCACTTGACTACACTGCGAAAAAAAGTACATTCACAGTTAACTGAAGTGCATTTGAATGTGTATCATGACCGTTTACTTTTTTGCTATTTTTAAAAACCTAAAGCCACTAGTGCTTTTAGGTCTTTATCATGCAGTGAATACACAATTAAAAAAAAATTCTCAAAAAATCATTTTCATCAGTTTGTTAGATTACTTAATTTTTTTCTACATCTGATTAATCTCACAGTTTGGGAAAGTGTGTTTAGTTGATGCCGTATTTTTCTCCAATCACATTGTTCAGATACATTGACTTAGCTAGGGTACACAAAAGAGCAACCTAAATTCTGGAATGCACATACTACCGTGACACCTGAAGGGCAAACCGATATGCTTTTTTTTTATTAATTGCAGACGTAAATCCAGACCTAACAGTGAAAAATATCTTCGCAACCCGGAGAACATAACACGAAGCCATGAAAACACGTATTACAGTGAGTAAATCTTCATATTGGTTCGAAAATTTTGAATATAATTGAAAGCTATTAAATCAGTAGATTGATTCATTATATTGGTTCTGAAACAGTGTTTTTTCCTGGTTTTTGTCTCTTTCATCTAATTTAAGATGTACTATTATAATTTGAAAACAAAGCATTGACGTAGGTACAACATATTCAAGTGTGTTATGTAAAAATGACTGAAAATAATGTTGGTAAAAAAACATTGTTACCAGTGTTTATTGGTTTTTTTTTATACTATAAATCCATACAGTCATCCATCTTCATATTAGGTAAATAATAGGTTTATGTTTGTTTTCAATTTAAGATCATGAAAGTGCACTGAAAACGGATGATGTGTATTTAAATGTAGACATTGAAAACGATCCCGATAATGCCAAACCTTTCGTGTCTGGTAAACAAGATAGTAAAGCAAATGTTAATGACATAACGGACGAATATCCAGAAGAGTATGATGATGAAGAAGAAGAAAACGTTTATAATAATGAACCGTCTGAACAAAACTTGACTAAATACAAAGTACCAATAGCAGACCTTAAAAACGTTATATGCGAGAAAAGAAAGGGAGATGGTTTCAAAAATGAATACGAGGTCAGTATGATTGTTTATGTTTATCATAGCAAGTTTAATTACATTGTTCTGATGAAAGAAATTTCAAATTTGAAGATAAAAATGAGACGTTAAAATGTTCAGTCAAAACAAGTCAATTAGATGTTTATGTATTATACAGAAAGTTGTTTGTTATATATATATTGAATACAAAGAAATACGTTGAAGTGGTATGACAAACAATAAAATCACTACCCAACAATACAATATAATATTCACAACTACAGGACACCTTTCGACCTTCAATAATGACTAAATGCAAATTTTATCAAAGATTCTGGATTACATATACAAGCGAGAAAAGGCATAAATTTAGCAAATACAATTAACTTAAAAATTATCATGACAGACATACACCAACGACAACCACAGACATACACAACAACGCCTGTTAACATTTTGTGAGTGCTCAAACCCCCTATAACCTGGTACAACAGTGTAGCAGCAGAACATTAAAACAAACTGAAAATAGTATTTGGAAACTAAAGTACCGATCTATGAGTACTCGCAGATGCTGAAAGCTAGCAAAATGATCAATTTCAGGCTCAATTTCAGGCTCAGTTTCAATGTTGTGTTTCTGTTGTGTCGTAGTTCTCTTAACTTTGATGCATTTCACTCAGTTTTAGTTTGTAACCCGGATTTGTTTTTTCCCTATCGATTTATGAATTTCGAACAGCGGTATTCTACTGTTGCCTTTATTCAGCACAAACATACAGACAATGTCAGCAGACGTTATTATGAACCACTACGCCATCAACTTATGGAAACGTCATACGCAGCAGGGTATAGAATGACATGGTCAATGTCAAATTTTACGTATCGACAGGATGTAGGACCATACATGATAATAAATGGAAAGACATATAATTATACTTAGTAATGTATCAAACCATATAAAATGAAATGAATGTAACCGAACCTGAATACATTATTCAAAGATCTTGCAACTACAACTTTGAAAAACATATGTATTGTGTATTTAAAGGACTAATAGTATTGAACTGTTCGTATCCCTAACAACGACTTCACCGTGACACATATAATACTGAATGTTGGTCATGGGTTATTGTGTTTTTGATAACTTGTGACGTTCGATTGTCAGATTGTTTGCATATGTCTCAAACCTCCTTCATTTCATAACTAGATATATCAGTTTACGTAGTCCATTAGCTATATTCATGAATTGTTTAATATCATGGCAAAAGTAGATATATTAAATTGTTTACAGCTTTCTTCATTCAGATTTTACCAAAAGGTCTTGTCCATGCTCATGCCGAAGGTTCAAAAGAGGAAAACAAAGTTAAAAATAGATTCCTGACAACATGGCCATGTATGTACTATTTTTAGGTCTTTTTATGCCCCATTTATTGGCATTTTGTTTTCTTGTCGGTGCGTCCATCTGTTCGTTCGTTCGTTCGTCCGTCCGTTTTGTTCGCTTCAGGGTAAAGTTTTTGATCGAGTTAGTTTTTGATGCAGTTGAAGTCCAATCAACTTGAAACTTAGTACACATGTCCCTTATGATATGATCTTTCTAATTTTAATGCCAAATTAGAGATATTATCCCATTTTCACAGTGCACTGAACATAAACAATGATGGTGCGCATGGGGCATTCGTGTACTAAGGAAACATTTTTGTTTTTGTTTTTACATTCAGCATCAAACAATAGAAGCAGTGATCGCTTTAAAATTAAATGTCCGCTCACTTGTATTATAATTACTGGAAAATATTTTCTATGAGTTTGACTGAAAGTTTTTATTTTCGGGTGCAGCTGCATACTTTATTGATTGGGAGTGAACAACGGAAAATGAAGTTTGTGATAACCGTTTGCACTTATTTACGTTTTGCATTGATAACGGATGTGTTTTTCTCATATCCATTACATCTTATGTAAGTGTTTTCCTTCATATTTACAGATCTGTATGTTGAAGGATAACCATCTTGCATAAAATGCTTTATTTATATTGATGCAAAATGCGTACTTTCCAGACAAATCCTCGGCAAATTGAATTTTTGAAAAAAAAGTTACTGAATGTGAAGACGGTGAATTATACATAAACAAATACAATTTATAATATATCCTTTGAGTGTGTTCATTGGTCGAATTAGATAACAGTAACAAAAAAATTGAATGGTGTGAATCATAAGTCTTGCAGTTTTATTACGTTAATTATGACACCTTATGACGCAACAATGACACAATATATGAAACTGTACCATGGGTAAATGTTATCATCCGAATAGATTATCTATAGAAAATTACCTTTGTAAAACTGCATACATTTCCTTTGCATCTGAAAGCAAGTAGTTTCTGCCGCCAAATCTCAATTTTCTTTTGTATGTCATTTGACTGTTTATAAGATGCTTTTGTGATGATTTAGATACCATAGGTTCAATAGTTTAACTTTCTTACAAGATTAAGAATAAGATATTTTGCGGGTTAATATTGGGTCCGGTCAAATGTGAAGGGGTGTCCCAAAGGAAACTTTGATACAAGTAATAAGGCACTTTTGAAGAACCACTCCTTCAAAAATGGCACAGCTACCATTTAGGTATATTAACAGGAGCGATTCCTTGGTCGATTGTCATCAGTTTAAGAAGATCAAGTCCTGAAATTATGGTATTTTGATATTTGAGATCGTTGGCTCTTATACAATTGTATGTTAGATATTATTACATAAAGTTTAAAAAAGAACAGGTTGGTGCCTGTTAGAAATAAGGACTTGTGCAAGTTGGAGTTACAAGTTGTGCCGTATTGGACAAATGTGTTACCTTGTAGGATACATTATTGTATCGATATATAAATATACCGTATTGGACAAGTGTGTTAACTTGTAGGGTACATATGTTTCCCAGGAGGATAAGTTTGTTCCTGACCCAGGACAAATTTGCAATAGTAAAAACATGTATCAGCTGTATATATTTATAAATTATAGATAGTTCATTGGAGAACGCAAAGAGCAGTTGTATATATATTTTGTTTCGCTGATTTCAATTTCTGTAAACATTTTACTTGTTTAATAAATTCCGTAAAACGAACATTTGGATCCGGTATCAAACTGGTAACGAATCTATTCTAAAATAGAAATAGACACGCTAAACTTGTGTAGAAATCACATTTTGATCTTCTTAAGCATTTTGTTTTCTATCCTTCGACAATATATGATTTCGCTAAGTCATGATTTTTTTTCTTTCATAATTTATGTGGAATACATCGGAAATAATAAAAGAAAACTTTAATTACTGTATTTGTTTCTATTCAATTAAGGTGATTACATGATTGTCAATATAAATAATCGTATCAAGTAACATAGTTGTAAATATCAGTTTTAAAAAGGCAAATGTAGTACATGTAAAAGTGTTTAGTGGAACTCATAATATATGGTACTTATTTTGGTAAAGGAGTAGGTCCGGCAAGACCCCTTGTTGGACCCAAAATATAGCAGTTTTACAAAATTGTTAAAATGTAAACTTTTAAATATATATTGGACAGTAGAATGCTTCTGCTACATAAATATTGGTTGTTTTTGGCAATACAATGCACATATATCGAGTACTAGCACCATTAAGTCACGGTAAATTACTGAAATCTTCACAATTCTATCATTTTAGCTAAATTTTAGACGGTTTTCGTGTAAAACGAAAGTGGCCGCATTCGTGTTCATCCTTAATATTAAAATGTAAGTTGTATTTTATGATAATACATAACATATATAAAGATTTTGGATGAACACGGATGAGGCCACTTTCATTTTTGACAAAAACTATCTAAAAAGTGACATTTTTCGACATATTTGGTAGATTTTTCATATAAGAGCTTGAATCGGATCGTTTTCAATGACTAAGTTAGTTAAAATCTTTCACATAAACTAATTGATTCAAATGAAATAAACACTTAAGTGTTTAAAAAGAGGTCAAATTCATTCGTCAGATGAACTTGAAATTTGAGGCCAAAATTGATCCTTACCGGACCTACTCCTTTCTAAATATAACTATTTTCTTGTAGATGACCATTCACGGATTGTGTTGACTGGAGATACCAAACATGATTACATAAACGCTAGTTACATTGATGTAAGATAAGATCTTTAAAATAACAAATTTGTAATACATTTTTGACAAAATTTGTTCAAAGCATTATATTAATATACATTAATATAATCATTTGAAGTCTCTGTCAAAGCGCACAACACATGTATAGAAACGACTGAATCTTTGAAGAAAACCCTAATACGTATATACACACTTCGCTATTTAAGAATGGGGTTTCTAATTGTATTCTATTCGTATCTGTTCGTTTGGTGCAATATAAGAAAACAAAGATAGTATGTATAAATAAGAAGATGTGGGATGAATGCCAATGAGACAACTCTCCTTCCTAGTCACAATGTATAAACATTAACAATTATAGGTAAATGTCCTTCAACACAGGGCCTTGGCTCACACTGAACAACAAGTTTAAAGGGTCCCAAAATGACTAGTGTAAAACAAGTCAAACAAAAAAACCAACGATCCAATCTACATAAAAAAACGTAAAAAGAGATAGGTACACTCTTGGATATACCATAGATTCCGTAATTGTATTGAACAAAGGTCATGAAGGTATCGCCAAATCGGTCGGAGTGAACAGTAGACAACGGGATATCTATATTTTAATCATTTCGTGTGTCTATCAATATAGTACTTCAATGGTAAGAAAATATGTATACAGGGGTAGTTCAAATATACCAAAAACTCAAAAGATTATCTCGATTACACGCAACAATGCATCGCAAGAATACGTACAGGTTACCTTTAATTAATAATGATACTTGTAAGTGACGTGTAATGTATTGAAGATCAATGAAAAATAATATATACAAAATTATAATATGACTATACTCAGAATTCTGTTAATTTTTAAAGTATTTCATTTCAGAGTTATGACAAAGAAAAAGCGTATATAGCATCACAAGGTTTGTTAAAATTATGGCAGATTATAGAGTTAAAGGTATCTAGTAAAAACTAACTTTTAGTCTGTTTATATATGTATTATGTAGTTTTTACGAGATGATCGGATTATAATAGTTTAATCTCAAATATTCGTTACAGTTCAAAACTATTTTATCGGGAAACTTAACTGCAATACAAAATATTACTGAGCGACTCTTCCATATTTCTTTTTCCAAGGGGTTGGGGAAGGGGTTAAAGGAACAATAATGTGACAATACAAACAAATGCAATTTAATGCAATCTCCATTGTTCTAAGAGTTGTTATATACATTTAGGTCCGAAAAAGAACACTCTAAGGGATTTTTGGCAAATGGTCTGGCAGGAAAAGGTTTGCAAAATAGTGATGGTTACGAAACTGGAAGAGGAAAGAAGGGTATGTATCGCATGTTTTCTTCATAAATTTAGTCACTTTTGATTGTTCGCAATTTGTACAAATAATTTTGGTTTTGATATCTTAATCTTTTACAATCTGTCTTCTTTATCAAGCTTCTCAGGAATTGAAATGACAGTATTATCTGCATCCGATTTCACCATTTAAAGGACAAAAGATTTTGTTTATCTAAATTAAGCCTTTCCGATTGTAAACCGAGGAATCTCATTGTTTGAGTATGTTTTGTGTTAACACAATATTTTTGTAATATGTAAAATTTTACATATGAACTCAGTGTGTAGTCAGACATGGCCTTACACACTAAAAAAAAATTACTTAGTAATTTTTCTTTACTCATTTTGAGTAATTATATTACTTACATATTTACTTACTATTAATTACAATTACTTACCTTTACTTAGTTTTACTAAATATTCTAAAGGAATTACTTGAAATTACTTAATTTATTTTTTTACTTGATTTAAGTAATCCAAATAGTTTAAGTAACAAATAATTACTTGTATTTAGTAAAACTATTTCAAAAATTACTTAGTTATTCATTTTTACCTAAATGCAGTAAATGATTAACTAAAATTACTTCTGATTACTTGAAAAAAATTACTTCTCATTACTAGGTAGGATTAGATAAATTACTTAAAATGATTACTATATAATATTACTCTATATATTTACAACTTCTGAAATAAATATTGCGTCTAGATAAGATTTCAATTTGATTGATATCAATTTGGTGTTTGGTATCTAGCCATTTGCTGTAATAATGTCTTGATTGTGAGTTTAGGTCTTGTAAATTGATTTCTTAATACAAATTGCTTATTATTATTTATTTTGTACAAATTCAAGAATTACAATGTATTTGACGTGTATACAGCTGTATATATATGAATTACTTCTGATAACATGGATATAAAACTTGTTATTACTAAGTAGGTTAAGGCACTATATCATATTGTTTTCTTGCATATGGCTAATTATATATAATAATAAATGCTTCCTATGAAATTTGACTCCATAATTTAACAATTTCAACAATATGTAGGTTGAAGTCTGAAAAATTGCATAATTTTGGATAACAATTTTCTTTAAACAGGCAATTATTCCAACTTTTTATAAATTTCATGTATATTCTGTATTTTAAGGTTCATTGTGGCGCCCAACACTTTCTATTCCAAAGTAGATAACACATTTTCAATAGAATGTACTGTGCTGCGCACAACACTATCTATACAAAATACATTGTGTAAAAAATTGGATTGGAATTACTTAGTAAAAGAATTACTAGTCATTACTTAACCTATTTTCATATCAAAAATATCTTCAAATTATTATTATCTATTTTTAATATAATTTTTTTAATGTAAAATAACATGACTTAGTTTTACTAAAAATAAAAATTAACCATTTATTATAAATGTACAAAATTGTATAATATTTCCTGTGTTTTTAATAAGTAGTTTTTGATTTGAGACTGAAAAAATATTCGGCCAATCAGAATTAAGGTTTCATTTGACTTTGGTAAGCTATTTTTGAAAATTGGCTGGAGCTCATTCAGTTTTGAATTTGAACAAAAGTTTACAGAGTTTGTTGAAATACTTACACGAGTTACACACATGAAAGGAAAGGAGAACCTTACTAAAAGGACACTTTGATTACTTGTATTTACTTTAAATTACTTAACACCACCAATAATTACTATCAATGATCAATAATTTTGACAAATTCAATTACTTGAATTACTTTTTTTTGGTTATTCCAAGTAATTGTTTTTAGAGTGTATACATGTTGGTTTTCTTTTAATATATTACATAATACATCTGCTTCAAGTCATTGGTATATGTATGTATTTATGTGAAACACAATTCCTTTTATTGGAGAGTACGTACGTATCACATTTTATTTTGGGAATTTTATATTTCAGAAAAAATGTGAACAATACTGGCCTAAAACTATCAATAAAGCAATAATGATAGACAACTTTAGACTAACAATGACAGCGGAGATATGTCATACCGTTTATGTGTACAGATTGATCATACTACACAATAAGACGGTAACATTAATTCATTCTTTTATGTTTACCTCAAAATATCGTTCGTCTCAATGTCATAGAATTTACATGTATCTATCAATACAACACAACAATAATATTAGTTTCATAGTATGCTAGTGACCTAATACGATATATATAGGGGTCGCTCTCACCACACATGGAATTTACTGACCCCTTATATATCGTAATTGATCACTAGTACACTGTGTAACGAATTAATTTTACCGACTATCATAACATTTGGTATTTAAACAAGTGACCTTTCTGAGTCTCTAATTATTACTATTAAGAACCTACTTCCATTTGGCTATACAAAAAAAAATGCTAACAATAACATGAAAAACAACTTGTTCATGTTGTTAGTTTTAAATGCGTTTTATGAATTTATTTCAATCGTTCATCATCAATTTCTGCGTCTTTTGAAACCTTTCAGATTTTTCCTCAACTCCGTGTTGTTTTTATAAATTGACGTAACATCACTACTAATCGTGTATTGAAATAAGCCCCACCTACTTACCTAAAATGAAATATACACGATCTACACGCGTTTGCTTTCTACCAATCATATTCCTAGAAATGTGTGGAAGGTAAGATAAAAAAAGATGATTCAGACAAATAGAAAGCGCTTCCTGCTTTTAATTGAATTTGAATATGAAAGCATCGACATTACTGCTCAACGGGTTTGCACAGCAAACACTAGTTAAAGTTGAGGTAAAAATATAGTTTTCAAGAACGTTAAGCACTCATTATTAGTGAACACATTTATCTGATGAGGATAACAATTAGCTGTATATGTCTTTGTAAGTTTATTCCCTCTAAAACGATAAAGTAGTCTTCAAAACTGGTTTGAGGTAACACAAGAACTGCATAAAGTGTTTAATTGCAGCTGTTTTTGCAGTAAATTAACATGATACATATGTTCTTACGTGTAAGAATACATATATATGTTGAATGATTTACAGGGTTTGACATTAACTTGTTCAACAATTTTCTTTCGTAACAATGATATATTACTTGTATCAAAATGTAAATTCAAATTGTATCAGGTGTAAGCTTACTGTCAATTGAGTACTGATCAGACGTTTTGCATACAATTTAGTATAATGCTGATGTGAAATACAGAAAAGGTAAAAAGAAACTACTCAGCATTCTGAACATACTAGATGGAGACTGCAAGCTACATGTAATTGTCTGACAAGTACTAAATTTACAGTAGAGAATAATAATGAATAAACCTGTAAATTGACGAAAAGACTGAAAACCACTATTAATAAAGTAAATCCGTTTAATTTCAGAAAAAGCAAGAACGAAAAGTACATCATTTTCATTTCACACAATGGCCGGATCATGGAGTTCCAGATAGTATCAAACTGGTAAACTTTTACAGAAAAGTCAAAACCGAAAAATGTGATAATGTTGGTCCAATTGTGGTGCACTGCAGGTACATTGTAACGTTACGTAATTCTATTGAAAATTAGAACGTAACATAGTAACTTTCATTTCTTTATTTAAATACAAAATATATTCTTTTCTTAAAATTTTCATATCTAGAAAACTATTTAGTTATATGTGTTTTCCAACTTAATGACCATTATGTATTGAATCCATTATGTGGATATTGTGCTCTTATTGATTTAGATCTTCTCCTTCCAAACGGATATATCAAAATATGACGTCACTCACGTCCTTTCAGATTCTCGTTAAAGTGGTCTGGGTTAGAAAGAATATATAATAAGGACAATAACTTAAGTGAATAGAGAACAATGAGCCAACAATTTTTTTTGCGTCTGTCGGACATTATTTTATATATATATATATATACATATATATGCAATATGATCTGTCATATAATTTTTTACTTCTAAATTTAGTGTTAAAACCGCCAAAGTTGTTCAGACAAATTTCGATGGATGAAATAACGTTGATATAGAGACACCACAATTAACCTGTATCTACTAAAGTTTCAACATGATCAAAATTATACCACTATGTTTATATAACACTAAAATCTTTCTGTAACTTCAAGGGCTCTAATCACAACCCCGTATTTGTGTTATTTTCCTAACTATCATTAACATGAATCTCATATGTTTTAGTGCTGGTGTCGGAAGGACAGGTACATTCATAGCTGTGGATGCTCTTTATGAACATGGGAAGAAAGTTGGCTACGTTGATATAATGGAGTATGTTCAGATGATGAGAAAAGACAGAATGAATATGGTCCAAACACATGTATGTAACATTGAAAACAAACATGCATGATGAATATATTGGCATCCATTAATTTGTTATTTAAGGTAGCACAATACAAAGATTTTTCATCCCCAATCAGACATCTTTAAACTGATGTAATTCCACTCATCTTTCTTTAAATTTTATAAATGAGGTACCAAAAGAAAGAAGAAGGACCAATCTTTCAAATTGTGATAATTTCATTATGACATAATTATTACATCATTAATTGTTATGTAATTAGTTGCCATATTGTGATGTATATACTTGATTGAATTTAGCTTCTTTGTTATTCATAGCATCCCAAAATATTTCATAGATTCGTGCACAACACAGTTTGACCTCCAAAACTGTGTCTCAGATTTTTCCTATTGTATTTCATTCTCTCATAAATCTTCAATGAAGTTTGCAACATCAATTCATAAGAGACCACTAAATTCAATTGGGTATAAAATTTGTTCTATTGATGTTTTTGGAAATCTGAGACACAGTTTTGGAGGTCAAGCTGTGTTGTACAAGAATATATAAAATATTTTGGGATGCTATGAAGAACAAAGAAGCTAAATTCATTCAAGTGTGGACATCACAATATAGCAACTAATTACATAATAATTAATTATGTAATAAATATGTCATAATGAAATTATCACAATTTGAAAGATTAATCTTTCTTCTTTCTTTTGGTACCTTATTTATAAAATATAAAGAAGGATGAAATGAATTACATCAGTTTAAAGTTGTCTGATTGGGAGTAACAAAATCTTTGTATTGGGCTACCTTAAAATACGTTACTTTCTTACTAAACAGTTATCAATGGAAATTGAGATTGTTACTTTGAAATGCGGAAAAATTGATAAATGCATCATTTTGCTTTGCAACAGCCACACATGGACACATAAGATGTTTTCAAGGAGAAACATGACCGTATAACGATCAATTAACGAATTGCTTTGTCATATGTATTTTGCCATGTTTATGTTAACAGTTCCCTCTCGTGAAAACAAATTGATAGTATGGAATACGAGATGACGTTTAAATGACTGGACGTTATTGTCTTTTAACCATTTAATACAGATATTAGTGTACATAACACTGTCCATTGTCTAAACCGAACCAAGAAATGATTTCACGAGCAACTCTTTATTGTTGATAAATGTAGCGTTCTCCTGTTTAAAGATGCATTTAAAAGATTAACTGTGTCACTATTTTAAGTAGTTTACATGTAATTGCTTTAAGTATCAATGCTGTGTCCGTGATATTAACCGACTATAATTCAGGGTTTATAGATACCCTAGCTTGAAGGTGAGACAGTCTTATAAATTTGTTTTCATCAATGTGTTGATATATTTTGGTTGTTAAAAGATATGTATTGCTTTAAATTTTTGATTATCTTTCATTTCATCTTCTAATTTTGTAGGAACAATATGCAATTGTGTTTGAAGCTCTGCTAGAATTATTCACTGTTCCAGATACATCAATTCGAAAGAATGATTTCTATGAATTTATTCAAAAGCAAGAAAAAAAGACAAAAAATCAAACAATATACAGAGAAGAGTTTCAGGTACAAAATACATTTTTGACTCAATGTGTTCTACAGAGAGAGAATGATAATATCTGCATTACATTCCACATTTGTTTATAAAAATATTGTCAACAAAAACTTTGCTTAAAACTTATGTATTTTCTAAGCAATTTTTCTGTTGTTTGCAGACATGATCATAAAAAACGCACTCAAAAGCCATGCAAATACGTTCAGCCTCATAATTTCTATTGCAGAAAGATAATACTATTGTTCTTCTTGTGTTGTCTAACGTTAGGGTGAGGATTGAACGTTAAGAAACGTTTAACCCCACTTTACTTGTTACGTCCCTTTCCCAAGTCGGGACATGTGCAGTTGTTGCTGTTGGTTCATTTCAGTATTTTCCTGTCCGGACATTCCATCACTGTGGTTTTTTCTTCATGTTAAAGGCCTCACGGTGGAATATGATGCTTACTACCATTTCTGTTAAACATGTTGTCTAATAAGGAATCCTATTACATCTCCTCATTTTATATAAGTAGCAAGATTAAGATTTAAGTTCACATTGAAGTAGTAACTTGTATTTGAACCACTTGACAGACAGCAAAAAAAAAAAAACAACAGAATTGACAGACAGATTAACCTGAAACTAAATTTTACAACATCAGGAAATTACTTCAAGTTTCCAAATTTGTTGGTAATCGACAATATATTTTTTTATTCATATGACTTGCTATTAGGCAACAACTTCTTATTTTTACATTTTCTCATTTTCACACTTTAGAGATTGCGAACGCTGCGGCCATCATATTCTTGTGATAAGTTTACTGCGTCAAACAGTAAAGAAAACAAATCAAAGAATTCTACAAGTACTGTTCTTGCGAGTAAGTATTTTTAGTTCAAATAACCATTTTTTTTAGAAAAAATGATAACAACACGTGAAAATGTCTTGCGTACGAATAAACGTAACGCTTCCTAAGACTTTTTGCGCAATGCTTTAGACTTTATTACTATCATAATGTAAACGTTGATATAATATATGTTCGCAAATGTAACGTTAAGGTCATTAACATTTCGTTAACAACAGAATTTTGCCAGCCGTAAAATATTATATTATAACTCCTTTTATAAAATATCCGGTACTGAAACAGCTGTGTCCTTATTCATTCCGGGCTTTGGTCGGTACAGCACATTTTTTCCCTCTTTCGGATAATAGGTCACATCTTCCTTTAAAACATCCGCATATTGTTGTCGAGGGAAATACCCTCATTTGGAATGGTGTTTAAATCTATTTGTTCCGCCATCGTTAGCGGCTGCTACGATGTAATATGGCGTTATTCAATTGTGACGTTATGAAAAAGATCTTCCACAGATTTGGGAAAAACAAAATTCTGCCATAGATTTGATTTGTTTGACGTTTGTAAAGTCACATTTGCCATATATTAGGAATCTGCCATAGATTTGGAACCTGCCATAGATTTGAGTCCTACATATATATTTGAAATGGTAATTATTATCCAAAACAAAAATAAAACTCAAAGATTTTACTATACGTTCGCCTACTTCTCGTGTGTAGCTCATAGACAATGTCAAAACTAGTTATATGTATGTAACTACCAGAGTACTATATTAAAGAACAGACAAAATCGAAATCATACAATGTTGTAATACAAAAGAAGTATTTATTTTGCAAATCTGTGAGCAAAAATTAAACATTTACTTCTGACGTAACAATTATATCTAAATATTGCTTTCTAAACGATTCTTGTAGATGACAGATATAGACCGTACTTAATGTCTTATGGTAAAACCAGAAGTGACTACATCAATGCCGTAATAATTCCAGTGAGTAAATGTTTAAATTCAACTAATCTATTAAAGTTTACTTTTGTATCATTGCAAGTGTCTTCAAACACCACAAGTAGACTGATCGAATAGATACTTATATGCTTAATGTATTGTTATATATGGTGCGACATGTTTCGAAATACAGTACATTGAGATCTTGTGTTCTTTATTTTGATTAATTACAAACAGAAAAAGGGACACTGTATCTATTTCTATATAGCATAAAGCATAACTACTCGCGAAACACTGCAGTTGTATACAATATATTCAAATGTATTCTTTAAATGAAACTTCTTTAATGTAAACGAAAATACTTTCTATCAAACAATGTACAAATTAGAATGGTTATTCTGCAAGATATAATATTCCATCAGTAACACTACAGACATTTCTTTTTCTTATTTGATGTGAAATTGGCCGTTGTCGAGCTCTACATAAATGTAAACATACAACATGTTTAACAAATTTGAAAAAAAAAATTGTTCAAAACTGTATTCATCATTGTTCATTTATATTCATTTAAAATTCCCAACATTAAAATGGTTTCTTATCTTGATGCAAATATCCTCCATTTTATTACAGGGCTATGCAGTTGATAGTAAAATGTTTGTAACACAGTGCCCACTTGTTGAAACTGTAATTGATTTTTGGACAATGATGTATGATCACAGTTCCAGAATTATTGTTTTGTTGGATCCCGCAAATAAGGTGAGAGGTATTCATGCTAAATTTATGTGCCTAAATTATTCTAAAAATAGCAGTTTTACGAGAGTGTCTAGTAGACTCTAGTTTGTCATCCTTCAAATGTTACATCAACGACGTATATGAACAAATTCATTTGCATTCGAACCTTAAATTGTTATTGAAAAATACACAATCTGCACTTGGAAGTATATTGATTTTATCAATACAAGGTCGGTCGATTCATTGAATTTTCTCTTCTCATCTATGGCAGACTTGACAAATTTAAAAACAATTACAATTTCATGGCACTGAAATTCGATTACATATTTGGAGAAATTAATATCCGCGACTTTTGTGAATAAGAATACAATGGTAATATAATTCGTTACAAATGTGTTCAAATATATCATCTCTAGTATGAATTTAGCAACACAGAAATGAAACAAGTGTGTAACTATGTCTGCTCAAAGGAGAATAACGCGGGAAAATGGTCGTTTACTAGTAATTGAACCGGGACCAGTAATTTGCAAACCTTCATGTAAGGCCTGAAATGATGATAAAGCGCTTCATTTTTGTTTTTATTTTTTTTTCAAGGGAGCTCCATTGTGGTTAGAGAAAAGAGAAATGTTACAGTTTGATGATTTCCGTGTTATCAAAGAAACGGAAAATGCACAGGAAGGTCTTCAGCTTACTTTAAACCATACGGTAAGAAGGAGCTTCATATTTTAAATGAATATTTAACTACTAATAAGGATTGAGATAAGAAGACGAGTACGGTAATTTTAAAATATATTTACTAACATTGTATTGTCGTTTCTATGTGTATTTTCTAATTTCTACGTGTACAATGTTTAAGAATTTCTTGCAACTATCATCATGTTAATTTTAATATTAGAACGAAGGACGGAAAATCAATTCAAAAATGAAGAATACCATATGGCATTTAGGAAATGAGAAACTTTTGATTTTATTATCTGTATACCGAGATAGAAAGTTAGTACTTGCTGAAAACCAATGAAACATTTTTAAAATCATGTAGATATAAAGATCTGGATGAGATTTACATAATAATGGACAAATATATTGGAAAACAATAGAAAAAATTTTAAAATTAGGGATAATGGGCAAAACAAAATTTGACCAATGCCCTATTAGATTAAAGAATGCAGAAGAGACGAGTCAGTTTTCCAGGCCCTAAAATACAATTATACTCAAATTACACGATTTAATTTGTTTTTAGCTGTAAGCATTATGGTTAGTTATCAAAGGTACCAGGATTATAATTTAGTACGCCAGACGCGCGTTTCGTCTACATAAGACTCATCAGTGACGCTCATATCAAAATATTGATAAAACCAAACAATTACAAAGTTGAAGAGCATTGAGGATCCAAAATTCCAAAAAGTTGTGCCAAATACGGCTAAGGAAATCTATGCCTGGAATAAGAAAATCCTTAGTTTTTCAAACAATTTAAACTTTTGTAAACAGGAAAGTTATAAAAATGACTACATTATTGATATTCATGTCAACACCGAAGTGTTGACTACTGGGCTGGTGATACCCTCGGGGACGAAACGTCCACCAGCCATGGCATCGACCCAGTGGTGTAAATAGTTATCAAAGGTACCAGGATTATAATTTAGTACGCCAGACGCGCGTTTCGTCTACATAAGACTCATCAGTGACGCTCATATCAAAATATTGATAAAACCAAACAATTACAAAGTTGAAGAGCATTGAGGATCCAAAATTCCAAAAAGTTGTGCCAAATACGGCTAAGGAAATCTATGCCTGGAATAAGAAAATCCTTAGTTTTTCAAACAATTTAAACTTTTGTAAACAGGAAAGTTATAAAAATGACTACATTATTGATATTCATGTCAACACCGAAGTGTTGACTACTGGGCTGGTGATACCCGCGGGGACGAAACGTCCACCAGCAGTGGCATCGACCCAGTGGTGTAAATAGTTATCAAAGGTACCAGGATTATAATTGAGTACGCCAGACGCGCGTTTCGTCTACATAAGACTCATCAGTGACGCTCATATCAAAATATTGATAAAACCAAACAATTACAAAGTTGAAGAGCATTGAGGATCCAAAATTCCAAATAGATGAGTATACTGTTGATCCTCCACTAAGGATTCGTATCCTTAAAACCAGAACCGTATTATACCAAGCATTTGAATTAACCATGTAAACTGTATTGTATTGCAATAGGTTAATCATGTCGTTTAAGTATTATGCTTCATATTTAATGCAAGTGAATAGAATTTGGAATACATTTTACAAATACACGTCATAAGTCTGATATCGTTTACAGAAAAATAAAGAACAAATTTCAATCCATGTTTTCACTGCTGAGAATTGGACGATCAGTAATGCACCACCATCACCAGAACATATGCTAGATCTTCTACAGCGTGTACAAACCTGCTGGGAAACGCAGAAAGTTCCTATCACTGTAGTTTGTAGGTATGTTCTTAGAATGCATTAAAGATTAGTTTAATGGTGCGCATTTATAACTTTATACTTTGGCAGGGTTTTGGTTTCATAGTGGTCTAAGTCATGTAACATGTGTAAGTCGTTCATCAACATTAATGTGTGAGGTTATGTGTAAAAATCCCGAATATTGCAAGTGCATACCATACCTATCCTAATTATAACTTACTGGATTTTTTTTGAAGTTTTGAAGTTTTGAAGTTTTCTCGCTAAAGGTTGGTGGTTCTTGCCTGGCATTCTAATTTACCATAAAAACAACTGGCCAGTGAACACAAGTGAGTCAGAAGTGATGAACGTGGCGTTATACACCAACAATTAACCAATCACTATACTAACCGTTGCCAGAAATATAATTTTGAAAATGTGTACACATTGTTTTTTTTCTACACGTTTAATATCATAAAAGGACGTTATGAAATCCCAAATCATTAGTTGAAGAAAAACAGTAGCACTGTAATACCAAAGAACTGACGAAAGGATAAACAGCAGTAAATAGAACGGGATACTAGACAAGAACACTTGAAGAGCATTGTGCCCTCAAGAGACATAGTAAAATAGCAGGTCAACTTTGTCTAAGAGAGTTGGAACCATATATTTTTTGTAATTATTACATCTATCAACGCAGAATCTGGGACAACTTTTTTTTAAATGACGTTAAGCACCAAAGCCTCGACGACGAAGATGATGATACTGTCAGTGCTTACAGTCCATTATCAGTAGCATATACACAGTGATAGTAAATAACAAAAAGAAATTCCCGAACCTAATGCGTTTGAAGCGTTTTTTTTTTTTTTATTGATGTACATAACCAAGTACAAACAAGTCAATATTTAATGATGTATAAGACCTAAATGCATGAAAAAAGTGGACCTGAACAAATGATCCATCACGATATTGCATTTAAACATTTTAGATCAAACATTTCACTTCTTTTCATAATGTCCAATTAAAGATCAACTACATTGTCTCATCAACAGTCTGTTCTTCAAATTGGAAATGTAGATACAAATTCCTTGTTATAGGTGATAAACACTTATTGTAAAATAACACTGATTTCAACATTAAATACAACGAAGATAATATCATCAAAATTTTGAACTTTTCTTTGTTTTGTGTTTTGTTGAGTTGGTGAATTGATATTTCATCAGACAGTTGTTTTTCAAATGTGTACTAATTGTAATCAACATAAATGGCCTATTACTCATAAGCGACTTCATATAGAACCTTCTCAAAACCAACATGAGTCTACCAAAGTTCTTTAAGTTCACTAATAGATATATGGATGATGTATAGTCAAAAACCCACAGTTCCTTGATTGCTTTCATCTTTTTTATCCCAGGGAAACTAAGCCAATAACACAAACTATAGAGTACATGTTTTATATTATGATCTTTTCTCCGATGTTGACCGATACAATTACAATTAGTTTCTTCAGAAAAATAAGATAATCAATGTTGACCTTGTGAAAATAAATTTTCTTGGCTTAATGTTTTTTATACAAAATTTTCATAAAGGTCATATAGTATTACTATTATTTTTTATAATCATGAAAAAAAGTAAATGCTGTTTCTCAATTATATCTCAATATTTCAGTGATGGCTGTAGTAAGAGTGGGTTATTTGTTGCATTGAGATTGGTTTTGGAAAAAATGCAGATAGATGAAGAAATCGATATTTTCCAAGTAGTTAGAGAAATTCAAACAAGGAGACCAGAATTCCTATCGGAATATGTAAGTGTGTAGAGATCGAAAGTTACAAAGCCAGTGTTACATGTTCATGTTTTCTTAAGTCAAATGTAAAAGTTAAACTATGTGAACAGTGACAACAGTGACAACCAAATACACTAAATGAATGATAATAATCTGATATTTTCAAATGAACTCAATAATCAATGAATATTCTCAATGATCATTGAGAGCTAAACTGTAATACAACATCAATAACATCATCATCAAATCTTACATTGTTATCTTGCCGTTTATATATGCAAATATTACAGCAGTTTATGCACAACTTGAAATGATGTTTCAAAGCATGTGTTCCCTATTATTAGTTTCTTGTTGATTTCATCCCGTTTTCAAGACGTCAAAAAACTTAACAGGAGTACTATTGTATCTACAAAAAAAATCAATAGTTTTGCTGAGTCCGGCTGAAAAAAGTAAAATCACAAAAATACTGAGCTCAGAAGAAAATTATATAGAAAAATCCCTTATCAAATGGCAAAATCAAATGACAAAACACATCAAAAACGAATGGACAAGAACTGTCATATTCCTGACTTTGTACAGGCATTTTCGAATGTAGAAAATGGTGGATTAAACCTGGTTTTAAAACAATTGTGCACCTTAACGTTATGAATTACTTAAAATGATGCATGCTTGAACTATAGATTTATGTTAAATGACCGCACAAATAATATTTCTACATAATATAACTCCTTTTGGTTGTAAAACATTGTCAAAGAGACAGCGCTTGCAGTTAATTGCGCCAGACGTGTAGTAAAATTACACATGACTCATCAGTGGCCTACAAACATGTATTTTACCTTTTTTTGTAATGTTACTATCATATAAGAAACAGAAGTGATTTATATTGTACATCTTCCAGTAAAGCAGCTCTTAACGAATGAACAATATATTCCACGTACACTAGTTCATGCATTTCATTGTATGCAACAGATACATTTTTGTACCCCCTGTGATACGATATTTATTGTCAAAGTAAAAGTCGTACAAAGTTGGGATGTACAACTATTAAATTTGATTTGTTATTTTTATTTTTTTTAAAAAGCTGTGTTATTTGTCTCCATATTTGCTCTTCGGGATTGAGGAAGGAATGTTGTGATATTTTTCTTCTCACCACTTTATTTTAGAATTGATTATTTTTTTGAAGATAAGATATGAAAAAAATTTTGTTATATTGACGTCTCTATCACCAAACTTTCATTTTTCTTTTTCAGGATCAGTACGAGTATTGTTACAAGTGTATCAAAGAGCTATTGGAAGGGGATTCTAGTGATTCGTTGTATGCAAATATTTAATGAAATTCAAACTATATGTGATATTGAAGTGTTTTTTTTTCACTGGTCATTATACATTATGAATGTGTATTGGCCTCTCACTACTGCATCAGCATTTTTAATTCATATCTACTAGCAACTATGACATACAAATTGAACACTTGATTTCAACAACAAACGGATAAAATAAACACACACATGTTTTTGTATCTAAAGAATCAATTATCTCAGATATTAATTGTTAAAGCAGAATTATTGTTTGTGCTACAAACTCAGTTGCACAATTATGAAAGCAAGAGGATCAAAATCAGATATAAAATGTCGTTAGAGCTAAGAGAAACGCATAACTGCCCTTGTATGATATTCTGTAAATTTCTGGATGCTTATTTTCAATGTTCAAGCCTTTTGCTAAGTAAACAATTCTCAAATTTCTCAAAAGAAACATTAGTAATCATCTTGCCTGTAAACAGAATAGTTTTTCTGGTGATAAATGAAGGCAAAACAAATGTGTTTGATGAAGGAAAACGTGTTTCCCTGATGTATCATTTTATTGTTTTCACAATTCCGCTTGTTATAGCGGATTGTTTGTTAGATTTTTTGTACTTGTTAACAGCCCCTTTTATTATCTTCATACATATACACACGCGCATATATAGATAAATTATTTACTGTCATGTGTATTGTTCTATTCATTTTGTAATCACATAGTAATAATATTAACACGTCAATTGTGTATCAAAATGATAAATATACATTGATTTTTAAGTTTCCGCAAAAATACCAAACTTAATATTTGTTTGTGCAAGTATATAAAAACAATTTGTATACTAGTATCACCTTCTGTTATATTACGTATAAACTGATAATAAATTTGACCTTTTCGTCGACCGAAATATGGATTAACTAGGGGAAAATGCATTGTGTCGGCCGTAGTTTGCAGAAAAATTTAAACAAATGATATATACATGAAATGTCCAAGAGGAGTCTGCAAAAAATTGACAAGAAAAGACCATATATATATTTGTTAATAATTTCTTTAAAAAAAAACAAAAAAAACAAAGAATAGTAAATTGAATAATTAATTATATTACCCATGCATCTCATTTTTTATACTATGTATTTCATCGTAAGTATTTGAGGACTCCTTAAAAAACGTTAAGAAATGTCAGACTTTATGTATCGTACATATTTGAACAGTTCACAAGGCTAATACTAGAGTGACGTTGTATCTTCATAAGACATACAAATGCTTACAAATAGAGCATTGAATTTTTATCATGAATACATATATATATATATATATATATATATATATTTTAATATATATACACGAATAACACTGAAATAAACACATCTTTTTTTTTTAATGTATTCACATTAGAGTTAGACTGTATTCACACTGAGACTCACACAAGTTTGAAACAAGTTAAATTTACAACATTGATTTTCAATTAATTCCGCATTTATGCTGGAAACACTCGCACCTATTAATTAACTTTTGAATATAGAATTAGATAAATGTCAGACAATTGATATGGTTTTTTTCAAATACGTAAACAATACGACTTGTGTACACAAAAACATGTTTCACACGGTAAGTGTGAAAGAGATCTGATTGTATTACAACTATATGCCAACATGTACCTTTTGTTTATCAAGCGATTTGTTAAATTTATTTAATGCTGATACAATATTTAATTTTATGATATCATATTACGTAATAAAGAAGATATTTCATGTAAACCTCTTGTTATGCCTTATTATAAATGATCTTGATTGATTTCCATTTTACTGATTTATAAACGTAAACACAAATAGCAGTGTTAAGAAAAAAGAAATCATTTCATTTTTGAAAATCAATTACACTTCTAAACATTCATGCATATATATGTATCATATGCTACAATAAAAATTGCCACAACGAATACACACTAAAAACTATAGGTTTCAAGTTTAACTAGCCAAGTCAAGAATGTGAAACCTTTGTTCGCAACTTTTTTTTTTATCTCAAAAATTTTTGGATTGAAAGCTGTGTGTCTAAACCTTATTTATAAATATATAGGGTAACCAACATAAAGATGGGCATAAGCTGAAAAAACGTTCAAGCCTTTACTAAGCACATGTTATTCATTATAATTGTTTTCTTTAATATTACAGTATGTATAAATCTGATTGTTTTGTCTTTTCGAGACAGATTGTTCATAGTCTTTTAATTGTATTAGTGATCCTAGAATTACCCGTTTTTCTTTCAAATTTTAAATTGTGATAACGATGCTCAAATCATTTCTTTGCTGGACATTTTTGCGATCGAAAATAGTTTATGATCATGATATCCCATTCCCCACCTCATCAGATTTTTTTAAAATGATGGGATACAGTAATGAGATTTTTCGTCAGTTTGTCGTCCGTTTGTTTGTTTGTTCATCATCCTGCTAAACAAATTATTAGCGAATTCTTTGTTTGTTTATTGTTTATTGTTAATTTAATGTTTGATTAGAAACACAAACGGTTTTAATCGATTTCTTTGAAATATACTGTGTACTTAAATAGACACAGAACAAGTCATACTTTTGTACACAAATTTTGAAACAAATGATTTCATATACTCTGTAAATATAAAATTAAGAAAATGTAATAAGATTGCCAATGACACTCTTCGAAAGAGATGAAATGGCACAAATATTAACACATATAGGTCACCGTACGTTCTCGTGAAGGTGTAAAACCCATTCCGCAAAGTTAACTAGAAAATGATCCGTATTGACAAAAGTAAAACAATGGCAACGAGAAAACTGGCGACCTGATTCTTCTACAGAATAATAAAAGAAAAAATGTATGCTTCTCACTCACTAAAGAGAAAAAAACCAGAATGTAGGCCGGGGGGGGGGGTAAATAAGTTTCAAGGCGCCAACCTATGAAAATCAGTTCAAAAGGGCTTGACTCATTAGGTACAAATCAAAAATACATTTAACAAAATCACAGAATGGTCATGGCAGGGTACATATTCATCCCCACAACACAAGGACACTTAAGTACATACCTGAGAGTTCTCACAGTTACTAACTAGTTAATGCAAATTCTATAACAACCGTAATTCGAAAGCATGCATATAAGACTGGAATTTCAATCAGTACACATTCAACTAATAAGATCATATATTTATAAACCAAGTATACACAGAAGTAAGATAAGAATTATTGAACATATGTATAATACTTGATCCACCTCTGCTAATTAACGGCAACCAATTTCGGGTTACAAACTAAAACCAAGGGAAACACATCAAATATAAAAGCAAAACAATGTAACAACAGTAAAACTGAAGTTCAACAAAAACAAACACAGAAAAGAAAAATTTGATAACAACTGCCATATTCCTGATTTGGTACAGGCATACAGTTAAAGGTTTATTTTTTCATTCACTTCAAATATAATCCATCAATTATGTCGACTTCAGTATGTAGACTAAAGAGATGTATCCTGTTGAGCTGACTTTATCTTTTATAAGGGTATAATGATTGTCCCATAATCAGTTTCAATCTAAGGAACATACTGATCATCATTTGATATATAAATCAATGAAGAGTTTCAATACGAAAAAGAATAAATGAAATAAAGAATAGCCAAATCAAAGAAATCACTTAGTTTAAGAGAATTCGAGAAGTGCAATGGGTCACCTTAATGTAATTTTATTTTCAAATTAACAATATTTAGCAAAGATTATAACATAATAGCAACTGCAATACTATTAAAACAACACACATTCAATTATACAACTGATGATAACGATAATCATAAAATCGTAATCATAATTGGTTATACTAGATCAATGTAGTTAGCTTACATCATGTAGTAAATGAACATTTAAAAAATCCTTTTATCGAAATAATATTTGTACAGTGTGGTGTACTACTTTTGTAACAATTAATATGAAAATCACAGTTTTTGTATGCACTGATGCATTTTTTCTCATCTTCCATAGAAGTTTGAATGTCCAATTAGTAGCTGCTGTCTACACAGGTGCTCATAGAACGGAGAAAAAACTCAGAGAAGAAGACAACCTAGCTATATAAAACACTGTTGACTAATACATTACTCAGCGGTACTAGTTTGTAGTATCTTATATTTTGCCAAAGGTGTGAGCCAATTATGTTTCTCTGTGATACAGGTGCTCCAAGAACGGAGGATATAACTACTAGAAACAATTTAGAACTCTCTGGTGATTTGAAACATTTCGTCAGTGGTACACGCGAGTTTGTAGTTTTTTTTCCGAATGGAACCAGTTCTGTCTCTGTGTGACACAGGTTCTCGAGATAGGATAGTTGTAGATATCCAGAACTGTATGATTGGTAAAAAGAAAAGAATTGAAGTAAATAATTATACTCTAAAAAAAATGTAAAATACTATGAAGCAAAATAAAAAAAATAGCTCGCTATTCCTACAAATGTATTTTGTTACAATTTGTTTTTTGTAATAGACCATGATGATCAAACGTAACTTTGTTTAATATTCGGAGGCTGTTAGGAATGCACTTGATGACTTTTTCAACAGTTTATGAAAACAAGAGCGATTAAGTCCTACAATTGTAAATTTAAATGTACAATATGTGTGAATAAATTGATCAAGTATCAAATTTACGAATGAATTAACTTATTTCTAAACTTATTATTTTTTATCATTTTTGGAATACATCTGTATTTTAGAAATAATATAGATTAGTCTACGTTTAATGTGCTGTATTTATTGTACCTTGATACAATAAATAAACGAATATTCTGATTGTAAAACACAACATGTTTTATGTCTGCTATAACTATTAAATGGTATATAAATCTACTGTTGTTATCCCATACCTGATAGAATAGACATACATGTATTTATAACACATACAATTTCAAATACGTTGTAAAAAATGAATAAGGAGATAGAATAAAATTCGAAAACCGCCATAAGGTATGTGGATATTTTGGATTATACATGTGTCATAAAAATGAATAATATGTCATGTATTACCTCAAGATGCTTTAAATCGCATTTGCTAATACTTCCTGTTTCTATTGTATATACATGTACAGTTTGCCTAACAGGTTCCGTTTAGGGTTATGCATTCCATTGGATCACTATATATCAGATTTTAAATTTCCTTGTTGTTCCAGTTGCTTATGGTGTAGTTCCCTATTTTAAGACCTTTGTTGTTACCATTGTTGTGCATACGGAATGGTATTTTCTTGTTATAAATAATCTCGTTTTAAGTTTATTTCCTATGAATGAAGTAGATTTTGCATTCATTATAAATTGAATAAAAATACATTAGAGAAATCCTTGCGTGAACCATTCCTTCATGACAATAAGAATTTTACCCAACCAAGATAACAATGTTGGGTTGTCGCTTTACTGTTTAGTGCCGCTTTGAGCTTCTTTTACTACACTATTGTGACCAATTTTATTGGAAACGAAATGTGAAATAATGGATGAAAACCTATGATAAAACCTTCACAAGAAACTAGAAATTCTTGTCAATTCAAATTAGAATTAAACACGCCTAGTCACAACATTTGATTACTAAGACCACTTGAATACCAAAATAAAGTCAACAGTAGAATACCGCTGTTCGAAATTCATTAATCGATAGAGAAAAATCAAATCCGGGTTACAAACTAAAACTGAGGGAAACATATCAAATATAAGAGACCTATGACACAACAGAAACATAACATTAAAATGTAAAACACACAGAAACGAACTTTAATACAACAATGGCCAAAGCTGTAAACTCCCAAAGGAAGTATTGCATTTTGATAACAGTCGTCCTATGAAACTTCACAGTATATAATAACAGACATATTTTGTAACAGTACGATAGTCGTATTGTCTTGTTTTGATCTGACAAAGATCTTTCTGATAGGCAATTCACAAAATTGTTACGTACGAGAAAAATTCTCAAATTGAGTGTTCTTTCTACTGGTAAAATAATATCCCATCGAAACAGAAGCGGTGCTTATAAATGCTTAATACTTAATTGCAAAACAAGTTTAAAGTTAACGTAAAAAACATAATTTTAAAATAAATTGAATGCATTTTTAGAAGTGAAGACTACAACATATGCAAAAATGTTTTTAATATAATCTATACTGAATTGCGAATATTCAACAAAAATCTGGGATAGTAAAAATACATTAAGGAAAAGGTAATCTGTAATATATGTGTAATTCATGATCAGGTTTTAGACAGGGTATATGAGGTAACATTCAAGTCTGTGGGTTTATTTTTCGGTCGCTCGCAGCCCGGTATGTCACATTACAATGTATATGTTCTGTCTGATACCTGAATAATATATATAGAGGTTTAATTTTGTATATTTGAAGGTAACCATGAAACCACAGTGTCTCATCGTTTTCATTGGGATCCAGCTAGCATCAGCGCAGAGTAAGAAAATATTCAACGGATTCTATTCTAACTGTTGAGGTTACATTTTATACCTTCAAATTACTACAACTTGAAAAATTATGCTTGCTCAATCGTAATAATGAGTTTATCTGGATATGCTATTACAGTAGTGAGATCAATTTGTTAAGTATGGTAAAACTGTAACTAGATTTTAGTTGACAGTTAACTAAAATTGCAAAATAGGGTAGCTAGAATTATTTTAAATGAACACGATATTCGTAAACAATTATTCCCGTTACTAAGAGAATCCTTTACCACGAGTCATTAATAATGTATAAATGAAAACATGAACTGGCATTAAACTATTTATGTTTTGGTGTTAAATAGTCTTTGTTAGAACACTTATGTATCATACAGATATTAGTTACAAACATTATAGTTTTTTTTTTGTATTTCCGAGTAGATTTTGATATCAGACATTAAATGTATGTACAAATGCATGGATGCTTTTTAAACGAAGATACGATTTTTGAGTGCACTACACTGGGATCGCCGACATCAACCATTCAAATTGCTAAAAAAAAAGTTGTAATAAGGTTAAACGCATATACGAAAAACGATAGATCACAGCAAAGATAATATATAGTATACAATGATTGCAAATACATGCCAAAAAGCATATATATAGAGAGAAATCATAACATTGTCACAACAATACATGTACCAATATTATATGTAGTATTGTAACGTGAAGCTGAAGTCACAATTCCCTATCTTACGTTCTAGTACATATAAAATTTGCTTGTTGGTTTGTTTTTAAAGACTAATTTATACAGATATATTGATCGATTGTAGTAAACTTTGCTAAGGAAGGCAATGTGTCGCAAAAACAACATGAAAATCATTCACCGCAAATTTAGCTATAGACATTTATTGTTTGGAATAAAGTGCTTGTAAGTATTTGATATTATAGTTTGTAAATGCTGATACTTAATCAGTTGATGAAGATCTATAGTTGATAACGTTCAAGGTACACATTTTACTGAACCAGATGTGCAGTAAAAATAATTTAAAATTTGGTGTTTCTATTTACACCATATTACATATATCGAATCAATTGAAATTGACACTTAAGTGTTTAAAAAGTGTCCAAAAACTTTCGTTAGATGAACCTGGAGTTTGAGGCCAAAATCGGCCCTTACCGGACTTTCTCCTTTTCTGCGCAAATATATGCATCTCTGTACGATTTTTAATGAAGGTTCCAATCAATTTGAGGTAACGAACTCCTTACTTTATCAATTATCAGTTATGCATAAGTTACGATCAGTGAGGTCTAAAACATGACTAAAAAAAAAGACAAAGCGAACACATTGTGAAATATACCAACCGTGAAAAGGCGCCACAGAAACATCCCGATCCAAAAAGAAAAATTCAGAATCACATCGAGAAATTGTCTCTTTTGTCGATTACTTTTGTATTATAGAGTATTTACATACATCTATACTGAAGGACTTAGTGTTTTAGTTTTTATCTAAAAATGCAATTACGCATGACATTCTAAATTGTGTATAAAGTCGGTTCATTATTCCATCGTCTAAGGTAAGTTTGAAATTCCAAAGTTGAATTGAATACGTCACGCTAAACGTTTAAATCAGGTGGTATGCACTGAAATCGTGACTTTTCTTTCATCATTGGACGTGTCAATCGTCAAAGGCAAAAATTATTTGTTGCAATTTTATAGTCTGTGAGTATATTTATCCACATATGTTTTGCTATCTGTATTATATATTTTTAAAATAAAATATATGAACATAAACCATTATTGATATGTGTTTAACTAAGGCATGTTTTTTTTTCTATCTATCATAAATCATTCTTTAACTTTGTTTTATGTTAATAATAGGTCTGTTTTAGTCAGAAAATATATCTCTACAAGGTTTGTTTTGTAAATTTAGAAATGTATTCTTGAACCATGTTTATGATTTTGTTTTGATTGATGAGAAAGCCGGGATAAGGTCTTTCACCTTATTAAATCCATTCTCACCCTGTGTCTTTACAATTATACAATACTTCAGTTTAATGAAGATTAAATTGCAGGTTTGTGAACTTTACAAAACGTACATTGTAATTTGATCATACTTTGTAAAACGTAACCATCACATATTTATAATGTAATATTAAATTACAAGTGTATGCTTGACTGAAACAGGTGAAACTTTGTCATTATTTAAATTGGTGTAGGGAGATATCATGAAGTGTAGGTTAATTTTCTACATTATGAAGTCTTATTTTACTGAAGGTATGTGTTGTTTCTTTATATACAGACTAACTAATTATTATTTTGTCTTGTTTGTTAATTTTGTTAATTTGTTTTTTATCCCATCAAATAAATGAAAGAAATATATTGGCGTTTACGTGAATTGTAGTCGACACCTGTATCATTTTGTGATCAATTTGTTCAATTTCAACGCGAGATTTATATGTTTTTTTATTACAAAAGTATAATGTTCACCGTTGATGGCGTTGTATATACTTATGTGTATATTTTTTGTTATAACATGCATTCGTTTATTAGGAATATGAATTTACTATAATTGCAGCTGTTCACTTTAAGACTAAATTTCAACTACTAAGCTAGCTACATGTGTATTATCCGGTTTTAACAATATTTTTTTTCTTCGGAAAACATCTGTATCACTATTGGAATATGTCATGTGTTTCAATTATTTTCATTCATTGATACATGATTACGTTTAATTTGACATTTGATATGGAACTCACTCATTTTGAATTTACTTGGGAGTTCGGTATTTATGTCACTATTTTTCATCAAATGAATTCCGTTTAAGGTTTTGAAGATCAACTGTCAATATCCTATGCCTATTATTTTGTTATTCCTTAAATTATTTAATTGCATAATATCAATATCTATATTTGATGAACGTTCAAAAGACATTGGTCACAAATGATAATAAATATTTTTCTGCGTAACAACTTTCAGTAACTGCCTGATGAACGACCGAAAACGATAAAACTGAAAGTGGTGTATGATGATCTTTCTTTTTATAATTCTTTTTTATTTTGAAATATTTATTACCAGTTCTATTCCTAGTATTCAAAATTAATTTCTGATTTATCGGCTCATTACTTGTATTGTTAAATTCCGTAATGTTAAGTATTCCCAACCTTTTTGTTTTAAGTTCAAATAACATGATAGACATTGAATGGAAAAGATACATCTTATTGTGTCACGTTTCAATCAGCTTTTATGCACTGAAATCTTGGTTTTTCCTTTCATTATTGGACGTGTCAATCATCAAAGGCAAAAAATATGTGTTGTGATTTTAGTCTGTGAGTATATGTATCCACATATTTATTGCTATCTGTATAATATTTAAAAAAAATATCAACATGAACCATTATTGATATGGGTTTGACTAGTAATGGGTTTTTTGTTATCTGTCATATATCATTCTTTAACTTTGTTTTATGTAAATATAATAGTCTTTTCTAAGTCAGAAAATCTATCTCTACAAGGTATGTTTTGTAAATTTAGAAAAATATTCTTGAGCAATGTTTATGATTCTGTTTTAATTGATAGGAAGGACTAGATAAGGTCTTTCACCTAATTAAATCCATTCTCACCCTGTGTCTTTAAAATTCTACAATACTTAAGTTTAATGAAGATTTAATTGCAGGTTTGTGAACTTTACAAAACGTACATTGTAATTTGATCATACTTCGTAAAACGTATCCATCACATATTTATAATGCAATATTAAATTACAAGTGTATGCTTGACTGAAATAGGTGAAACTTTGTCACTATTTAAAATGGTGTAGGGAGATATCATGAAGTGTAGGTTAATTTTCTACATTATGAAGTCTTATTTTACTGAAGGTATGTGTTGTTTCTTTATATATAGACTAACTAATTATTATTTTGTCATGTTTGTAAATTTTATTAATTTGTTTTTTATCCCATCATATAAATGAACGAAATATGTTGGCGTTTACGTGAACTGTAGTCGACACCTGTATCATTTTGTGATTGAATTTGTTCAATTTCAATGCGAGATTTATATGTTTTTATTATTAAAAAAGTATGATGTTCACCGTTGATGGCGTTGTATATACATATGTGTATATTTTTGTATAACATACATTATTTTATTAGGAATATGAATTCACTATAATTGTAGCTGTTCACTGTAAGACTTAATTTTAACTACTTAGCTAGCTACATGTATATTACCAATACACAGAATTTTGTTATTATTCAAAATTATCAATTACAAAGTGATCTACAGTGATCACCAGTCGTTCAACTGTCATTTAAAAAAAAAACAATTCTACATATAATGACAGTAGCACACATGCGTAAGTCCTATTTCGATTTAAATGCGTACTACGTTGTGTTACAAGTAAAAGACACATTGAATGTGTCAACGACACAACACCCCCACTTTAGAGAAAAAAACAGCCGAAGACACCGCTTGCGAGAAAATCCCACATCCGGAGGCGTGTTTCAGTTTGCAATAAACGAAAATCTGTACTACTTCAGTGATAATGGATGTCATGTTAAACTCCGAAATGTATAAATAAACTAAAATTTAAAATTATACAAGACTAACACTAGGAATAGGATCAGGAGCAAATCAATGTTATAGTTTTCAAGTTTTCAATCGTTATGTTGTTAGTGTATGCTCAATTGTTCTTGCTTTAATATTTTACGATGTTTTTGGTTTTCAATAGAAGCATTTTGTTGTAGATGTACATTCTTATAATGCACTCGCTGTATTCCTTTTTACAACTTTTAAATACTGCTTATATGTATTTGAAGTAGCACAAAACGTTCACCCTCATATAGAATGTCGTATTTATTATTTACCTAATATGATTTATTATATTATTGATCTTCTATTTTCTTCATTTTAGCTAGTAATAATTCTGACTATAATTATTGGATATAACACCACTACAAATGTTATTAGTCCTTCTAATCCACACAGCTATCCAGTGGTCAATAAGAGCCCAACGTAAGTTGATTTATAAATAGTAAATTGCTTAAGGTTCATATAAATAATAAGTTGAGGCATGATTACCGATGAGACATTTATTACAAATATAATTTATTTGTGCGGATGGCGATTGCGAAAATATTACTGTACATGCACTACGGGCGAAAACTCAATACGATTACTATGATCCGGACCACCCGATAATACTGTTATGTATATATTGAGTCCTTTGATAAATCCCCTACACATCTTTGTTATTGAATAAGTTAACACAATTGTGGTGTCCTCGTGGGGTGTCGTAAAATGCACTTGAGATGTCATTGCTATTCTACGGTTTACATGTTGTGATGAACTATTATATTATGTATTTATGTATTGTGTGCTGAGTGTTCTTGACATTGTTTGCACTGTATTCCTGTCACGTAGTGTTATCATTTTAGCAGTATGTGTAATATTGGCATATAAATGGGATGTTTGACTTGTTATGAAACTAGGTTCAACCCATCTTTTTTTCGTTTTCAAATGTCATGTACCAAGTCAGGATTATGGCAGTAGTTAATTATAGTCCATTTCATTGTATGTTGGCGGTTATCTTTATTGAAGTTCAGTGTTTCGGTTTTTCCGTTGCTTTCCTATTATAATTAAATTGTTTCTCTGTGTTTTAGTTCGTTATCTGAATTTTAGCTTTTAGTTAAACCCGATTATAACTATTGAACAGATGTAAAGAACTGTTGTCTGTATTTATGATTTACATATAACCGATAGCCTGATCATTTTTAATATCCTACTTTTGTCATACTTGAGTTAATCATAAGCGCCCCTTTTCGATTTGTCAATTTTAAGTAAAATATTTTGGCCATGTTTTGGACATATTGATCTATTATCAAACCTTATGAACACATCTCTCGAAGAGTCAATTACTATTACATGTACAATTGATTATGTTCGTATAATGTTGAAAATGTGTTGTCTTTTGATTTCATCAATGTTATAAAGGGCTGCTAGAACTTTTACATATTAAGGCTTATTGTAGCGCAGCGATTCGGGGATAATTTTCATGACATACACATTGTTTGATTTGACAGTTCATCTTAGATTATTGGGATTCAAATCATTTTGACATTTTTTAAGTGCTCTTTTTGTTATAACTTGAATGTAAAAGGTCTTGCACAATACAATTAAATGTCACTACGAGTAGCTAACAATAATGTATCGTTGTGTCATTCTAATGGTATGATTTTTCGTGAAATATTGTTGTTTTCGAATCAATATAACTTCTGTTAGCCCGTTAGTGGTTAAAAAAACTGTCGGTGTTCATGTTATGTTCGTTATATTTAATGTACATATTTCACTCCGTCATATTTCACTCCCGGTTTTTGGTGGAGCTAGCGTTGTTTCTTATTTATTATTTATAACTGTTGATGTTAATGTCCTTTGGTTTTGTGAGTCTTTATTTCCTCCTTGGTTTTGATTGTTATTGTCTTAATTGAAATGTGATATGCAGAATTTGAGTAACATACGTAATTGATGATAAATAATCGCAAATTGTGATTTGACGAAAGATTGCATGAAAAATGGTAATTCAGCCATTTTAATCGTGTGAACTAGAGTAACACCTATTGAATGTTACTAATTGTAGCTATAAAATATGCGATTAAATACTTGTTAAGATTGTATTTTCAAATTATGGATACAGTCTGGAACCGTTTATTCATCCCAAAATGATAAATCATGAAATTATTTTGACATAATTAAAAACTTCATATTTACGCCTTTATACCAATATTCAAAAACACATACGAAACATACACATGATACATGTAACAATTAAAAAGCAAGCACAGACGCTTTACACAAAATGATGTTGTAATACAATTTGGTTTATTATGAAAACCTACTCAAGGAGTATGTCGTGTATATAATTTGGTATCGGAAGCTAACTGAAATATTAAGACCACACACAAAATTAACAATAACAAATATATGTTCAATTTTGTTTCATACTATAACGTATTATTTGGCAGGGATATGACGGTCACATATTTGTGCTATCAACATTTTTCATATCAAATCGACATTATTTATATTTATCTTGCAGATAATCTTACACCATTTGGGACAGCTTCCCAAAGTTCTAGGTTTATAAGAAGCACACCTGAAGGTGCAATATTGCCACCTATATCAAATAGATTTACTTTGGAAACATGTTCAACCACAAACGTGGACGGTGCGCCAAAAGCATGGTGGATGTTTCAATTTTCATTTTTGTCTGCATTTATCACAGATATAACTATATACTACAGAGAGGGTTGTAAGTATGCAACAATTTTTATACATAACCAATGTATGCAAGACTGTTCTCAATAACCGCCTGTAAACATGACTTATCAATGTTTAGAGTGTGAAATCTTTAAATCGAGTAAGAGACATAATTCATAATAGTATTATTCATTATTTGAACTCTGACGTGGGTGTAGGCAGAATATAGCACGTATTCAGCATTGATGTCACATAACTAGTACATTTTTACACCGTAGTAAAATTAGTCTGAATAAGGAAAACTAAAATATGAAATAAATTATAGTATAGGATATCTTTCGCCCCTCTTTTATATCAATGTTGCCAGACGTTTCACTTTTATTTTCATATTTTCAATAGACACACTTAATTATGCCTCATATTTCGATATGTATCCAAATTGACATTATAGTTGCTTAGGAACAAACCGTTACAGGTTTTATTTTCTACAATTTAATGTATAGGTCAAAGGAATTTGTTTCGAACCCGTTTTCGTGAGAAACTGGATGTCACGTGCTATGATGTGATGATGTTTATTAATAGGTTACATAATATTATCAGTATACCAACGTATCTTCTTTTCATTGAACATCCTGTTCCAGATGTTTTTTTTTAATCATATAAATTGATCGAGATAAAGAACAGATACAATCAGTTTTGTTCTCTAAATTTAAGAAGATAAATATTTGTTAACTTACAAATCAGGTATATATGTTGAATATTTGTTGTATTGGTCCCACAAATTAAACTGTTAACGCTAGATACTCGTGTGAGATAAACATGAACTATTTGTCCTCGAAATCAATTGGTGTCGGAATTTACGACTCATATCAATTCAAGGTCCCAAGGCTTTTTAAGGATATTTTGTAGATCGATCAGTATTGCAAGCTTTTATTAAGTTCAGTTTGTAATCAATTTATTACAGCTGCCTATCGTATGGATGGATTTAGATTATATGTGACCAACACATCAACTATTCCACCTGATGGTTATCTCTGTTACGAAGATCCTGATCCTGGTCTCCCAAACATTACTCAGAATATTCCCTGTAATCAACTTGGAAAATATGTCATTTATTACGATACTAAAGGTGATGTTCTAACAAATACCGGACCGGTAGTTGAATTGTGTTATGTTGCTATAAATGGTAGGTTGTATATGTATCTGCAAAAAATGTTGCAATACACTGTACCGTCTAAAAACGAATTTATAACATAAACATGATAAATAAATCAGAAATTTCAATAACGAAAAAAAAAACAGCAATACAAATTTGCGGAGATGTGGTAAACTAACTATTGGGAGAGACGTATATCCAGTATAACATAATGACATTGATATAAGCATATATTGTTCACCGTACAGTCTTAATCAATTAAATAATCTTAATCGTAAAGCATGCTAAAAATCGCTCGGACATAACAAAATGTTAATAAATAGGAATAAAAAATCAATTGCCTTATATATGCTCATCCAATACACAAAATCAAAAAAAAAAAAATCAGCTGTCAGAACCATGTGTGTTTGTGCTTTATTGTGTTTGTTTTTAAACGCGTCACGTTTTTTTTCTCTCGAATGGACCTAAGTCATAGTGATTGGTGTGCGCTAACAGACTGTTGTACAAATATTTTCTTTTATATTTCTTGTTATTTGTTTAAACATTACTTTCTATTTACATTTTGTTTTGTTTACTATGCTATTATAAATATTGGTTTTAACATACAGCATCGATATATTGGTAACTTGACTGGACATTTTTCAAAATAATTGTTAAAACAACTTTACAATGTTTTTGGTCAGTGTCGTTGTTGTAAAAAATAGAAAAAAAAAGACTCACGAAACAGGAATAAAACTCGAAACGAGCCGAAATATGAATTGAAGTTATACAAATATCTAAAATGTGTTATCAGTTTAATGTTTAATAGTAATTCAATCTTGGTACTTGAAAAATTGGAACACTACTTATTCATTTAAGAATGGACCGCTATTATAAGACCTAATTATTGTTGACTTTCTTATATATATTACCCAGTAGTATAAAAATCACTTTCAAATTATCCCAACCATCATTAGTTTTGCGATATTTTTATTTATCAAGATGTAAGCGTATTTGGAAAGATCCCAATGTTATAGCTTCATATTCCTTTCTCGTCCGTTTTTGTTTTAAATGACATCAGAAAGTCTGACAGGATTAGCATGATATACTATGATTTTAAGTTACCATAACAGTATTAAATATGTAAAATCGTCGTTTTGATTGTAAACCTAAGAGTGAACGAAGTTCAAAACTTTCCAACTACATCATTGTTGTACCATATGGCAAAACTTGAGGTTCTTTGCTAACTTGCTTAGATAGGAGGTACTTTGCCGCCAAAGGAAGTTGTTAAAGATACATTAGTTAAAGATTCCTGACTATAAAGGACTGCATTATTCGCAAATTTGATATATATTTTTGATTTCTATCTTAAACAATTGGAAGTATCTTAATAAAAGGGCCAAAGTCACGTGGTGCAAATCATATAAATATAATAACTTTGATTATTCGAATCTGTGATAAATTATTTTCCTAATATAATTTGGTGTTTCAAATAGCTGACGTCCACGCACGAATATACAGATATATTAGTTTTCAATAAAATAATAGAAGTTAATAATTTGAAAGCAAATGCATACTGCATTAAAAAAAAAGAAAAAAAGCAAGGTCAATGTTTATTGCAGGATGTCAAAAGGGTAGATGGGGGACAAATTGTACCGAAGCATGTTCATCTATATGTGTTAACCAACACTGTCATCCTAATAATGGTTCCTGCATTTGGGGATGTGATCCCCTAAGATGTGTTAATGGAAGATGTGATATTCATACGGGTGCCTGTACAGAAGGATGTGTAACAGGATGGGTCGGACAATACTGTACCTGTGGCAAATGTACGTATTTTTCTTAGTATGATTCCTAATATTATTTTTAAATAGACGGTGATAATGTTAAATTTTAAAAACAAATAAAAGGTGTTTGTTACCATTTATTTCATCACATAGTGTAAACTTCTACGAACCGATCAAATATTCAACATATTTTTATTGTTTATTATGATTTGAATTGTACTTTTGAATTGTATATTGTATTTTACATGTTGTCACTTTTATCGAAGGTTTTCAACTTTTATTGAAACGTGTAATTTGTTTTAATGTCTACTTTAACTTTTATAACTGTTAATTATATTTAATATACCTGCGTATTGTGTGTTAATTGCAATTTTCGTTACCTAACGTATCGGGTTATAAGACTGTAAAATTCATACTAATTTGACTATTCAATACACATTTAAGTCAAAAAGTTAAAATAAAATTTAAAAAAATGAGATCATGTCAAACTTGATATACCTATGAGCTTGAACTAAAATAGCATGTTGAGTATTGGTGTTAAGTGGTTGTTATCTTGTTGACCTATATCTCAACTATGTTGCGACATACTATTTCATTGTATTTCTAATGCTTAAAAGCTTATTTGTTAACCAATCAATCTGTGATGCGTTTATGTATTTATATGGTATTATAATTAATAAATTCGTGTTAAAAAGGTTTTGGGCTTTATCAAATATTCATTGCAAGTACATGTCATTTTCATGTGATTTGTTTTTTCTTCTTTAAGTTAACACACGTATATATATTATATATATACTTTAAAGTGTGTTTATGTATTATTATAGACATAACATGTCATGAAGATAATTTAGTACTGCATTTCATAACAGTTCCAGTATGTTTTACTTTTAGTCTACCTAAAGCATTGCACTCCGTTAAGGTAAGGAATATCTAAACACATACGTGTATAGGTATAGGAAGATGTGGTATGAGTGCCAATCCAACTCTCCATCCAAATAATTTTCATTATTGTACTTTCATAAAAAGAAATAGAATTGATAATACTATATGTGTGAGAGGAAACTTTTTCTGGGTTTCAATAATGCTCTGCAGTCGTAATCAATCAATGAAACGACCTCGGAGAGAAAACGATTGGAACCGTTGCACGTCCTATTTTAAGACAGATTTATTTCCTATTGTTTTTAATATTGTATATTTTGCAAATTACTGTTTTCTATTTTCGTTTTTCTCACTAATTTCATATTTGCATATTGGACAATATAAACGAGTATGGTCAAATTTAGAATGGCAATGGGGCATGTATAAAAGAAACAACAACCCGACCAAAGGACAAACACTAGCAGAAGGCAACCAATGTGTCTTCTACACAGCGAACATATTCCGCACCCGGAGGAGAGCACAAACTGGTATTGTCCATAGCCCTTATGACAGTTATGCTGTAAGGTGGAAAAACTAATGAAAATAACTGTAAAACGGTAAGTGCTCCATTATAATTGTATCTATATAAGAATATTTTATTAAACCTAAACTACTTACAAATAACCTATTTTATTATTTCTGCCAGTTTAATGGAAGAAATCTATTACCTAAAACAATACCATGTGGTGTAAATTAATTCGGATATGTCCGTCCAACTCTGGAGGACTGGACTGAATTATCTTGAGAAATCGAACCGTAAATTATTTCTTGGAACGTTCAACGTATTGATAAAGTAATTATACAAATAAACGAATGAACATAACCACTTTATAACGCAGCAGAAAAGGTCTCAACCCCAAAACTGTAATAGATATTTATATAAGCTTGTTTACTCTACGCTTATAACAAGAAAAAAAAGTATTATGAGAAATTAAAGATCATAAATGTATCCTTAGTTTTCTTCCGATATAATACACAGAAAAATATACTTATACTTGAAAAAATGCTACCTGTACCAAAACGTTGTCCGTATTTTTCATTTCAGAAACGACACACCTGACGAATTTCAACTTGAGGACAAATTTATATTGGAATTGAAAGTAACTAGCTGAAGGATCATCCGTTCAGCGCTGATGTCAAATACTGGTCAACATCGTATTGAGTTTACTGTTCATAACCTCATGAATGACTTTGAGCAAAATATGAATTAGTATTTAAATGTAAATTTTACTGAGAGTATAATGTAAAATATATCTCATAAATGAACAATTGCATCTTTGTTTTTTTGGGGTGGTTGTAAATATTTATTAAAAAGTGTACAAAAATAAACAAAATGGTAATCAATCTGATTGAGTTATGGGTATTTCTAACAGTGCAGGGATGTGTTGCTGTTCTTATTTCTTGTAAACGTATTTTTAGATTAACACAGCATATAAACTAATTTACATTTATGAACATGCTGTTTTTATCTTTAGGTATCAACATAATTATAGAAACAACATATTCCCAACGTAACAGTACATTTATAAGTAGCAACATTCCAGCAGCACCTGCTTACGGGGTATATATCTCCCAATTGATACGATATTCCCGTGCTTGTATTTCCTATCATGATTTTCTTGATAGAGGGTTGCTGCTCACAAGGAAGCTATTAAACCAAGAGTTCCAAGTTGTGAACTTGAAACCATCTTTTCGTAAACTTTACGGACGCCATCACGAGTTATGGAATAACCGTTTCGAAGATGATATCGGATATGTTCCTTACGTCGTAACTACAATCCCCTTCTTTTTCATGAATGTCACCTACCGAATTAGACTATTTACCAGATTTGTTAAAACATGATTAACACGACGGGTGCCACATGTGGAGCACGATCTGTCTACCCTTCCGTAGCACCTGAGATCACCTCTAGTTTTTGATGGGGTTCGTATTGCTTATTCTCTAGTTTTTCTATGTTGTGTCATGTGTACTATTGTTTGTCTGTTTGTCTTTTTTCATTTTTAGCCATTGCATTGTGAGTTTATTTTCGATTGATGAGTTTGACTGTCCCTCTGGTATCTTTCGTCCCTCTTTTATACATGTGCAGTTCTTCTAAATTTAGAAGACGTGGTATAAATACAAATGAGATAATTTTTCACCAAACACCAAATGATGTATGTAATATAAGCAAAAAAAAGCGCGTAAACGATACCAGTTATACCATTCAGAATGATACTAACCCAACTGAGTTGAAGGACAAAATACAAAAGTACAACATCCCCAAAACAATGACAAAAACACCAAACCTTGTAAATCGATTTCTGTGTAAATAGTGGCAACATTCATGTTGCTCGTTTAACAGTCCGATAATACATCGTAACATTAACAATAAATGACGGATCTCCACTCAGTTCATAGCATTATACAACACTCACTAGAAAGGTAGACGTTACATACATAATGAGAAGTTGACTGTTCTGATGAAAATTAAGCATATTCGTTATCGATATAGACACATATATAACCCTGTCCACTTTCAATGCAAGTCAATATGTTGGAACTGCCTTCGAAAATATTTCACACAAATTTAAACGTTTGTTTTCTGAATCCGTTGACTATGTACCAATTAAAACATGTAATACTGTTCTTCGAAAATATTTTAGTTAGTAATACCTTCCATTGCACTTTCAATTTACACCCACCAAATGCAAGTGTCATTATGATAGCTTTGCGTCGTATGCTATTACATGTACGTTGATTGTGTGTCTGTTGTTGTTTTATAGTTTGTTGATTTTTTACTTAATATCGATCATGAAATGTATTGACTTTTATCGCATGGTTTATATTTTTGTCCACTGTCCAAGTTCATGAGAACGGCGTTAGTGGAGTTATGACTATCAAAAAGTGTGTGGCCTTCGGCTGTCATCTGATCTTTGGTGTTATTTGCTATTTGATCGAGTTGTTATCGCTATGACATACTCACATTTGCATTTTCAATTTTATCTATTGCTTTCAATAGTTAAATGACTTATCCGAATGATGTTGTGCTCCCTTTTACAATATACTAGATAGCGGATTATCTCTTTTTACGACGAAAATGGAGACTTATATCAATACGGGATCATATTCAGAGAAAACATATTATTATTGCACAATCTAAATAATTGTCAATTATGTTTTATTGTTGAGTTTTTGGAGAATATAAGTACGTATATATGTTCGTTAAAAAAATTGTCGAACATCCAACGACATATTAATGTATTCTGTTGTATGGCAAAATTGATGAGGGAGTCTATCACATTTCAAAAAGAATTGTACATGGGGGATTGTTAGAGTTACTGGTTATACTTCTTTGGTTTGTCAAAAACATACTTAGAAATCCAACTTATAATTACATGAGTTAAATGTGTTATAGTTATAAGGTATAGAGGCAAATTATTCATGGTTGTTCATTTAACATGTAATAAAAAAAGGTTGATAGTTTTGATTAACTTATAAAAAAGTTTTGTCCTATGAGCACATATATATGTTACAGTAAATAGGCGAAATAAGGAATTAAATGTAATTATTAAAATTTAGGAATAACATGTAATTCCCGATGCACTTAGTAGATACACGCGTACGTAATTTCTTTAAAGTCCAGTTATAACAAGTAATTCCTTAAATGGTCCAGTTATTACAAGTAATTAGTAATTTTAAAATGAATATTTACACCTATTTACAAACTGTTTAAACAATGTTGTAATATGGTCAGCTGATCAAAAGTTAAGATAATACTAAACAGAAGAGTACCCTTAAAAAGTGATAATCCTAAAATGCACTTTTTTGTTATAGGTGCATTAGCTACAAGATATATACAAACTTAAATATGATAGTTTTGTTTTAATCATTAACGAAAATGGTTTAGTAAAATTATAATTAACTTTTAGCAGCCAATCTGTTTCTATTTTGTTAAAAATAGCTAAGAAACAATGTTGATGAGTTGTGCACATGCAAGTGAATAATTAGACCTCATTGAATACGTATTCATGTGACCTTCAAATCAACCCCTAGCATGAGATAGGTTACCGATGTATTCAGCTACTAGTATTAAAATTGTAAGGGTATGCGGAACCCAGGTCTAGCCTACTTTTGCTGTCAGTCGCAGCCTCAAGAAAAAATATAAAAATTTTCCTCTAGATACTATCTTTTGACTAGTACTGTAAGAAGCTTCTGTCCAAATCTGAATGGTAAATGAAATCTAATAAATGTTTTAAAAACTTTAGGCTTTAGCTGCAGAGTGTATGTAATAGTAACTGAAAAACATGTCCATTTATAAGATGTATACAAAAAAAGGATTTTTTTTTACAAACTGGATATTATCTTATGATAATAAACAAGCTTCTGTCCAAGTTTGATAGGAATCCATGATATTTTGAGAAAGTTACCACAATTTTAAAAACTTTAACCACAGTGTGAATGAATGTTAACTGGAAAAAACTAAATCCATTATTAAGTAAAATATGGAAAAACTTGATTTTGTTTTACACAATTGACTTCTTGAAATTAATTTCATGATCATAAACGTGTTTCTTTTCAAGTTTGGTAGAAATCCAGGATACTTTAAGAAAGTTATTAAAATTTTGAAAACTTTTACCACAGGGTGAATATTTGTGGACGCCGCTGACGACGTAATGTATGTTGGTTTGCTGTGTTTAGCTTTTGCGATAAAAGTCGCAGGCTCGACAAAAAGGAAAAGAATGTCAACATTGAAAGTAAAAAACAAAAGGGGCCTACCATTTAGTTGACTTATTCTATCCACAAAAAGATCATTTTTATACTTGTAAATTGGATAACATTTTGTTGCAGGTATATAAGCTTAAATTTGGAGGTCTTGAAAAACTCATAAAAAAGAGAAACACAGAAGCACAGAGATATGAAAATGTGACTCTTAACGCCATCAAATTGTATAAATTTGTTTGTGAAGAATGTCAGCTTCATCGCAACAGTCTGACAAAAGAAGTCGTAGTTAAACCTATTTTGTAAAAGGAATTTAACTCATGGGGCAAGTCGATATGCAACCTTAGCCTGATGGAGATTTTACGTAAAAGACATTATGAGATTTTAAGAATTATCAAGATCATTTGACCAAATTAGGCATAATCGATTGTCTATCATCAAAAAGAGCTGAAAAAGTTGCCTATAAACTTTTCACAAATGCATTTCTCAATTTTGGATAGATCTCATTGTCTTGCATGCTGAAAATGAGTTTTAGGGAGTTTCAAAACTAAAAAAACCCATCATTTTCCAGTTTCAATTCACAAACACTAAATAGTATGCATTTTTGATGTGCCTTATATTCCTTAATCCTTACGTAAGCCCTAAAATCCTCATTCCTTTACTTTCTTATTGGGATTTTGAATTATGTCTTTAATTTTAAACGAAAAAATCATGTTAATAAATAGCTGTAAAAATGCCCCAAAAAATCAGTGAATACCAGTAATAACTGAAACATCTAGTAAATACATGTCATTACTAAACTGGCTAGTTATTACAGGTATTTACTGAAATGTTTAGTAATAGCGTGTAATTCCTAATTTCACCTATGTACTGTAACATATATACTGTTTAAATTGTAGAAATGAAAACATTATGTGTGTGATCTTAAAAATACGTATCATTTACTTTAACCATTCTTCCGTAAATATTGAAATTACATATTCACATAGTAATATGAGACTTCAAGTGTATGCTTGAATGATATATTTGAAAATACGTCCTTAGTTTAAATGATTCAGATTACCATGTACCGAACAAGTTGTTTTGAACAATATGATGATTTGTCCAATCAAGGTATGTCGTTTTCAATTTGTATTATCTAATCATTTATCTATTTAGCGATATATAACAAATTTGGATTAACACGTAAGCATATGCAAAGCACATTTTACAGTAATGTAAATATATAAACGAACATTGGACAGCGTATTTAACTTGCTTTTTTAAGGAGGGCGGAAACGGGGGATAGAATGCATTGACCAAATTAAAACATATTTACAGATCTAGAAGTGCATATTACATTTACTACCTATACTTGTTTGCTTCGTCAAATGCAAAAATAAAAAAAGATGAAGTATAATAGCTTATTGGATCTTAAATATATCAAAATTCATTATAATGATAGTTGAACTGTACCTAATGTATGAGTTATCCGCTGTACGGTATTTCGCTATCACAAAATCTAAAAGAACATTCTATCTTTGTGAACAAATGGTCATTAAAAATTGAATGCTTTAAAAAGCGCTTTTCTAAATTTTTCAAATCTGGAAGGCTCATCATGCTCATAGCCGACTACTTATAAGTCAAGGATGTAAACGAACCATAACAATTGAAAAGCTATATCACATAAAAGACCCCCACCCCCCCCCCCCCCCCCAAAAAAAAAGATCAAATTTGCTTGAAGGAATTGAAACAAGATTTTAAACATTTAAGAAAAAGGTGTTTTAAAAATAAGATAAAAGAAAAGAAATGATTTGATGTGTGTTAGAAGTTGTAGGTTTGTATCACCTCTATAAATAACACTGTCGAACACCGTATTCATGTATTTTGTTATTTTATTTTTTAAAAACAGGATCTAACAGCTTAAAACCATGTACTCTAATGCAGTATTTCTTTAAAATGCTTAGAAAAATACAAATTAATGTTTTTAACTTCACAATGAGACAATTGTAAACGATGCAATTGAAACCCAAACAATTACATAATCATGATATGTATGAAATATCGTACTACACTGATTATGCATGACAGGTGCAAGTGAAATAGTGTGCTTATTTAAACATTTTAAATGAGTCAGATTACATGGAAATTTTAAAATGTGTGTTTCGTCAAACTTTTATTATACGATATTTAATCCGATGGAACAAATATTGCCTTTCAGTATGTACAAAATAATAAGTAATATATTTCAAAATACAAAAACTTTAAACACACAAATATAATAGTCGCCCATTTGCTTTAAAGTTTGAAACTGATGTCAATTGAAATCACTAACAGTATAATCTATTTACACACAGGAAAAAAGCCTTGATGGCGTTTTAGTATGTAGATGAATCCGAATGAATTTTATATAAACACAACTAAGAACACCTTTATCGTCTTAGAAGACCCTGTAAAATCTCATTTAAAGTTTGAACGATCACGGGGAAAAAATGAACTAAATTGAGTAAAAGAATTACAGACAGTCTACCGTTTGATCTTTGTGATTAAAATTCTTCGGATATCAGGGGTCGATTCTGTTCTCATTGTCGATATAGTTTCTGATACTATTCGTAGAAACCGTTCGAACATACGTAGAATACTTAGCAGTCATAGAATATTTCGAACACACAATGCAAAAATTTTGGACCAAATTACTATTTCAAAACAAAACAATGGCAGACACTATATGTTAACCAAGCTCTGTTGTTTTAACTGTTTGATAAACTACATCACATATTAGAGTATTGCAAACTTATTTCGTTTTGCAGTCCTTTTTATGAAATCGTACAAATTTTAATCACACGTTCTTATTCAAAACAATATTGATCGCCATGAAGGTCATTAAAACATTGTATCAAAATCAAATATGTCAATGAATGTTTTCAATGTGTAAATATTGCCGGAATTTAAATGATCTTTCCGTTAAACAACAAATTCCTATTATTGGTATTATTTGACGTATAGTTTAAACAAGAAAATCACAAATTCACCATCATTTCAACGGAGTTCATCTTTAGAAAACAACGTCTGTTTCAAACATAAACTTTTGGCGAACTCTTTACAAACAGAACAAAATACATCGAAAGTTCAAACTGTGAACAGGCTTTCGAAGCTCAATAAATCACCTTGCAAATAAAGATTTATTTAGTCTTTCAAACCATTATTTCCATATTAAAACTGTCTATGTTACTTACATGTAAACTTGGTACAAAAACTTGGTAACACATTGTTCAAATAAGGCATTTGAATTATTCACTTTTGTTGAAAGTCCTTGATTAATTGTATGGTCATATTTGTAAATGCACATATGTGAAAAGTTTTTATTTTTCTACCTTGTATACATGTACCACTTTGTCGTTTAATCGCGTTTACAAAAATCACACACCTTATTATATGGTAATGTAAAAAGTCAGAAGGCGAATATAAATCTTTTGCCCTATTATGTCATCTTTGAGTTATAACAAAGAAATGAACTCTGTGATTTGGACTTGCATTGATACGATAAATGCCATTGAATATTTACTAGATAACGTTGTTGTTTGCTATGGAGACTCCTTGTATCGTCAAGTTATCGGAATGCGAATGGGAACCAACTGTGCACAATTTATTGCGGACCTGCTGTATGTTAACGAGTAACATTTTATGACTAAATTAGCAAAGATCCATCGAAGAAACATCTGCTACAAAAATTTGAAATACTTTAAGATATTTGGATAATATATTGGCTCTCAATACCATGCATGTTCTGATGTAATCGATTGAAGTGTTTGAAAATATATACTATTTAAAGTAAAACTAATAATCATTTAATACAATTATATTCGTAAGATAAAAAAGTAATGACCGGTCCACATTATGATAATTAATAGGGAGAAAATGACAGATACATTCAGCTAATTTTATGGAAGAACGATTTCAAATGTGTCAACCAAATGTTTTGCCATATTTAAAAAATGCAGGTTGTTCGTATAAGTATAATTGCTATAGGTTGCACTTTGTAAATACCGCTGTTTCTCAAACCACGCCTCTTTTGGGGAGATTTAGAATATTCATAGAAAATTAATTTTGTTTACATACTGGTTCCCAGTTTTGATCTGTAGATTGCATCTCATAGAGACATAACTTCGGAAAGTTCCAGAAAACATACATGTGAATATTGTTTGTATTGAAATCTATGGTAACCCTACAATCGAGGTAAGGATAGTTAAGAAATTTAGTGTTAGTTTAAACTCTTAGAAGTTCGGAGCATATACACGTTGAAAATATGCCGCACAGCCCTATATTTTGATCTTTGAAAAAAATAGTAGTGCATATGAACTTTCCATTCTAGGATATGATTTTTTTCAAAACTTCATAGTAAAAGTGGTACAGTTTTAGCCGTAAATGGAGTTCCTATGGGACAATGCATTGTCAATATTTACAGAAATGCAACCTATAACTTTAATATTTGAGGCAATATAAAGTTTGGGCTTCACATTTCTACATAATTATTTACTGTATACAGAAAATATATGCCCTTTTAAAACATTAAAGGTTTCGCAAATAATACATGGATACAACATAAAATCATTTCTTAAAAGACTGAAAAAGTATTCATTCTGATAGGTTTAGATGTATTGCCATAACATGCGTTTAAATAAACAGTGATACAGCGAACATTGAATTCCCTCCGAAAATGTTCAAATTCACTATAGTAATGAACTCTGCCCTTTTTTGGATCTTGGTATCTCTATCTTGAACATGGTAAATTCGAAGCTTTATACCGAAACTTATGATACAAGAAAAGCTTTTTGATTTCCTGTTTTTAAGTATTTATATGATTTGTTTTATTACTGAAGTAGAATATTCACTAGTGATGGCGTTGAATATACATATGTGTATATTTATTTTTTATATCTTGCATTTGTTTATGAGGAATAGGAATTTAATATATTTGTAGCTGTTCACTTTAAGACTATATTTCAACTACACAAAAAATGTTGGGCGTCATTGTCAGATTAATTTATATGCCTGTTTGAATTTTTCGTCAGTTGTGTTGTTTGTTTGTGATGAATAGAGAAAAAAAACCACAGTTTTGGCTGCTTGATCTTAAGCATTGTCACGTTAACCAAGGTGTTGTTCTTAACGAAGAACAGATGTCATAATCATATGCCTATAATTTTGTTATTCATTAAACTATTTAATTGCATATTTTCATGAACTTTCAAAAAACATTGGTCTACAATGTCACAAATAATAATAATTACTCATTAACTTTCAGTAACTGCCTGATGAGCAATATGAACAATCGAAAACGATAAATAAGAAAAGTGGCGAATAATGTTATTTTTCTTATGTTAAATTCCTTTTTATTTTATAATATCTATTACCAGTACTATGCCTAATACTCCAAATGTATTTCTAATTCACCGGCCCATTACTTGTTATGTTAAATTATGTAATTTTAAGTATTCCCAACCTTTTTGTTCAAATAAAGAGACATACATCGTATGTTAAGGATTACTGTGCCATGTATTGCAAAAATATCAAATACCGTTAGTTAATCACTGGTTCCTTAAACTTCGGAAGAATCAAAATATGTACTTCAGATCTGAGAAAAAGGCAAACCGCACCTCCCACTTAATAATCAAAGGTACCAGGATTATAATTTGATACGCCAGACGCACGTTTCGTCTACATAAGACTCATCAGTGACGCTCAGATCAAAATAGTTATTAAGCCAAACAAGTACAAAGTTGAAGAGGATTGAGGACCCGAAATTCCAAAAAGTTGTGCCAAATACAGCTAAGGTAATTTTTTCCTGGGATAAGAAAATTCTTAGTTTTTCAAACACTTAAAGTTTTATCAATAGGAAATTTATTAAAATGACCATATAAGTTATTTCATGTCAACACCAATGTGCTGACTACTGCGCTGGTGATACCCTCGGGAACGAAACTTCCACCAGCAGTTGTGTTATACAGATTTTGTAATTATTCAAAATAATCAATTAAACAGTTTTTTTTACAGTGATAACCAATCATTTAGCTCTCTCTGAAAAAAAACTACTGCATATAATGACAATTACACCCTTGCATAAGTCCTATTTTAATTTAAATGTGAACTACTTTATGTTATAAGAGGAAGATGAAAATGTGATTCCCAAAACATTACAAGGAATAATTATATAATATCGTTTGCCGTAATTTTAATGAAACATCATCATTGAGTTAAAAATTGCTAACATTCATACATTTGTGTTTCAAACAACGTTTGAACATTGGTGGTTTCAACCGCATCAAAGCGTTACTATCACTTCAATTTTAGCGACAATAATTGTTCATTGTTGTTAAAACTATTGTAGTAAATATTGAAATTGGTTAAAATTCTGTGCATTAATGCATACAATAGAGAATATGGAAATAGGGAATGTGACAAAGAGACAACAACTCCACCAAAGAGAAGAAAAATAGCCGATGACCACAAATAGGTCTTCAACACATGTAGACGTGTTTTAGCTGGCCAATAAACGAAAATATGTACAAGTTCAGTGATAATGGACGTCATTACTATAAATTTAAAATGAATATAAATTAAAAATCAGACAAGACTAACCCGAAGACTGGGGACAGGAGCAGATCAATGTCATCGTTTTCAAGTTAAAAGGGGCTAAATGCATTATTTTAACATAATATAATAAACCAAACTACTGGTACTTGTCAAGCACAATATTGTTAGTTTATGCTCAATTGTTCTTGCTTTACAATATAACGATTTTTTACTTTTCATTATAAGCATTGTGGTGTAGCTGTACATTCTTATAATGCACTCGCTGTCATTTTTTTTACAACTTTTAAATACTGCTGGCATGTAATTAAAGTAGAAAAATGTTGACAATCATCTTTAATTTCGTATTTATTATTTTCCTAACATGATTAATTATATGAAAATAAATAAACTCATCATAGATACCAGGACTAAGTGTTGTATATACGCCAGTCGCGCGTTTCGTCTACAAAAGACTCATCAGTGATGCTAGAATCCAAAAAAGTTAAAAAGGCCAAATTACGATTGATGATCTTTTTTCTTCATTTTAGCTAATAATAATTCTGACTTTAACTTATCGATATAACAACACTACAAATGTTATTAGTTTTACTAATCCACACAGCTATCCAGTGGACAATAAGAGCACAACGTAAGTTAATGAATTGATATTAAATTTCTTTAGGTATACATATATGATTAATACATGTTTATATAAACAAGTAGATAGTGCATGACTTCCGACGAAACAAATATTCATTACGTATAAAATTTATTTATGAGGATGGCGATTCCGTACATATCCGTGTACATTAACTACGTACGGGCGAAAACTCAATACGATTAGTATTATCCGGAACACTCCTTTTGAAGGCCAATTGTAGCACAGCGATTTGGGATCCTTTTCATGACCTAAACGGTATTTTGATTTAATTATTTATCTTAGAAAAATGGGATTCAAATCATTTTGAAAACCTTACCGTCATAACTTGAATGTAAAAGGCCAAGGTCATGCAGAGTGATATTGAATGTCACCACGTTAACTGACAATAATGTATCGTTGTGTCATTTTAATGGTTCATATATATAGGAAGATGTGGTATGAGTGCCAATAAGACACCTCTTCATCCAAATAACATGTACGACTTTGTCACATATTTATGTTTTCGAATCAATATAACTTCTGTAAGCCAATTTATATTGGATAATGTCGGTTTTCATGTCATGTTCGTCTTATCTACTCGAAATGTGATAGGCAATGTTTGAGTAACATGCGTAATTGATCATAAATAATCACAAGTTTTGATTTGACGACAGATTGCATGAAAAATGGGATTTTAGCCATTGTGATCGTGTGAACTAGAGTAACAACTATTGAATGCTACTAATTGCAGACTATGCGATTAAATACTTGTAAAGATTGTATTTTTAAATTATAGATAAATAAAGGCAACAGTAGTATACCGCTGTTCAAACTCAAAAATCCATGAACAAAAAACAAAATCGGGGTAACAAACTAAAATTGAGGGAAACGCACCAAACATAAGAGGAGAACAACGACACAACACTACAATGTAACACACAGAGAAACGGATCAATCATCAGACAAAATCCCACGAGAATAACAAATATAACATCAAAACCAAATACATGAATTTTGGATAGACAAGTACCGTGACACGTCTTATCGCAATGTGAATATACACTCAAAAATAAGAGAAAACAAACGACGCAACGTTCAAATGTAACACACACAGAAACAAACTATAATATAACAATGGCCATATTCCTGACTTGGTACAGGACATTTTTAAAGGAAAAAATGGTTGGTTGAACCTGGTTTTGTGGCATGCCAAACCTCACAATTGAATGGCAATGTTAAATATAACATTGAAATGACAACATAATATTACAGGACTACAATACAAATAAATAGGAGAACGTATTAGACAAAGAAACACATGATTAATGGATAAAAAAAAGCATCAGGTTTAAAATTCAATACGTCAAAAACGCTCCTCGTCCACACAAGACTCATCATTGACACCCAGATATAAAAGATCGAAAGTGAAAAAAAGTACAAAGTTGTACAGCACTGAAGATCAAAAGATGAAAAAGGTTGTGTCAAATACGGCTATGCCTTTAAGCTTGGGATAAGAACATCCTTATCATTTAGAACAATTAATGCTATTGCAAACAGTAAATTTTATTAAATGAATATAATAGATATACATAATGAAACTGAAGTATTAGCTAATTACAGAAAACAAACACGAATACATAATGCAAAGACCAACACAGAATAGACACACCCGAATCAGTCCAGGTCTCAACGCAATAAATCATAAAAATTACGTCACAGACGATGGTGAAAAAGCACAAAAATTACTTTATAAAGTCTGGAACCGTTTATTTATCCCAAAATGATAAATCATGAAATTATTTGGACATGATCAAAAACTTCATATTTACGCCTTTATACCAATATTCATATATTTAGTAACATACATGTAACCATAAAATAGCAAACATCGACGCTTTACACAGAATGATGTTGTAATACAATTTGGTTTATCACGAGAACCTACTGTAGAGGTCTGTAACTAAAATCTTAAGACCACACACACATGAACAGTAACTAATATCTGATCATTTCTGTTTCATATTTAAACGTATTATTCGGCAGAGATATGACGGTCACATATTTATGCTATCAACATTTGTTATATTCATATTTATCTTGCAGATAATCTTACACCATTTGGGACAGCTTCCCAAAGTTCTAGGTATGTAGGAAGTACACCAGAAGGTGCAATATTACCACCTATATCAAATGAATTTACTTTGAAAACATGTTCAACCACAAATGTGGACGGTGCGCCAAAAGCATGGTGGATGTTTCAATTTTCATTTGTTTCTGCTTTCATCACAGATATAACTATATACTACAGAGAAGGTTGTAAGTATACAACATCTTATATACATAAACATAGTATGACTGTTCTCAAGAACCACATTTATAAATGATATATCGATATTTGTCGTGTCAAATCTTTAAATCGAAAAAGAGAAATATTTCAAAATTGCATTATTCAACATTTGAACTCTCAAGTCGGTATAGGCTGAATATAGCAGGTATTCAGCATTGATGTCACATAACTAGTACAACGTATTAAAAATAGTATCAATATTAAAAACCAATATATGGAATAGATTATATCCATGTTGCCAGAAAATGATGTTTGTATGAACACAATGTAGCCTCGTTTTACAAAGAAAATACGAGAGAGAGAAATATTTCAAAATTGCATTATTCAACATTTAAACTCTCAAGTCGGTATAGGCTGAATATAGCACGTATTCAGCATTGATGTCACATAAGTAGTTCAACGTACTAAAAATAGTATCAATAATAAAAACCAATATATGGAATAGATTATATCCATGTTGCCAGAAAATGATGTTTGTATGAACACAATGTAGCCTCGTTTTACAAAGAAAATACTTTAGATAACAGTGTATTTTCTGTTTTCCTTTTTTCAACAGCTAAAATTAATTCTGCCTCATATTTGGATATGCATCCAAATTGACATAAGAATTGCTTTGGTACAAACTGTTATGACAAAAAGAAATTGTAATAGTCAAAGGAACTTGTTTTCGAACCCGTTATTGACAATTCGATGTCAAGTGCTATGATGTGGTCATATAAAATTATAAGTAACAGAATATTATCAGCAAACCAACATACAAAATGTATAGGTATATTCTTTTCATTGACTATCCTGTTTCGGTTGTGATTGTATATCATATAACCTGACCGAGATGGTCACGTATAAATGTACTATCAGTTTTGTTCACTACATTAATGAGGATAACTCTTTCGTTGTTTCTTTAAAATTAGGTATATATATATATTGAATATTTGTTGTATTGTCCCCATAGTACACTGTTAACATTAGTAACTTTTATGAGATAAACTAGAGTTGCTGTCGTAATTCACGACTAGTATTAATGCAAGGTTCAAAGGTTTTGTAAGGATTATTAAAAGATCAGTATTGCTGGTTTTTGTGAAGTTCAGTTTGAAATTCATTTATTATAGCTGCACATCGTATGAATGGATTTAAATTATACGTGACCAATACAACAACTATTCCACCTGACGGTTTTCTCTGTTATGATGATCCTGATCCTGGTCTTCCAAACATCACTCAGAATATTCCCTGTAATCAACTTGGAAAATATGTCATTTATTACGACACTGTAGGAGATGTCGACACCGGACCTGTAGTTGAATTGTGTTACGTTGCCATTACTGGTAGGTTTTATGTTCATCTGCAAAACATCTGTTTTTCCAAAGCGCGTCTTTTTAAATTTATTTTACTTTAAGTGTAGGTGGTTTCAAATAATGCAGCTTAGTTTATTCAGAATGACTGGATTCAGAAAAAGTTTAATCTAAAGTTTCACCGAACGAAGAACCAATTAGACAACTTTCCATGCACGATAAACTATGTAAATATGACCACATGTGCACTGAGAGCTTCATACTGTACCGTTTAATAACGAGCGTTTAACACAAACATGATAAAGAAAACTCAAGAAAACTAAAATTTGAATAACGAGGAAAAAAAACCCAGCAATAACAAATTAAGGAGATGTGATATATTGATTATTGTGTCCATTAAAAAACCTCATGACGTTGATATATAAGCATGTGTTGTTCACAGTACAACCCAATCAATGAGGAAACCTAAATCGTAAATCATTAAACAAATCTTCGATATAACACAATTATGAAAAATAAGACTAAAAAATCAACTGCCTTATTTATGCTCAACCAATACACACAATCAAAAACAAAAACAGAATCATGTGTGTTCGTGATTTGTTGTGTTTGTTATAAAACGCGTCACTGTTTTTTTCTTTTCTTAAATGGACTTGAGTCTTGTGATTGGTGTGCACTAACAGACTGTCTTACACATATACCTCTTGTTATTTGTTTATACGTTAGTTTCTATTTAAATTTTGTTTTGTTTACTGCGCTATCAGTGTATGTAAAGTGCGGATCCTAAAATATCATTTTCACTGTATATGCCATAAATGTCTTATAAAGGATGATAAATAAACAGACGATTTTTTTGGAAATTTGAAGAAAATGAAGAAAAATAGTTTAAATGTATATGTTTAGAAATATATAATACTAGTAAGACAATGTAAGAGATGCGAACGGGGTTGTATCGCGCCTAAAGCCATCCAGCTGTGAAATATATACCGAATTAGGGGAATATTTGGGACATTTTACGAACAGATCGTGCAGGTGATTTAAAACTAGCAGGTAAGATGTTGTTGCAGAAAAATATTCATTTTTTGTCTTTTTGTATTACACATGTTATAAGGTTTGTCTGTGAGGAATTCTGACGAAGTTTGACGTTTAATAATCCAATACCACCGTATATATACTATGGCGTTTGTATATCTTCATATTGAAAAAAAAAAAAAACTTCTTGATCTCGACGAATTAAAATGATTCTTTCTCTTTCTCGTAATGTCTCAGAAAATAATGTGGGGTGTTTCAATTTGACATTATTAAGCTCGTTGCATCAAGTATACATTAATTACATTCACTTTGATTTTAGCACAATTTGTTGAGTTGACATTTCGTTTAAAGTATGACAAAACGCACATTCAGATGCAGATCTACGCAACATTAGATCAAAAATAAAATAATAAAGTAAATCCTAAAATCTAATCGGATTACTGATTTAAAGTAACTGTTTAAAAACATGTCTACTTACTTTGGATCTTGCCCCGATCTGATAGTGTGAGCCAAAATTTTTTCCTGTTGAACTTATATCACAGAAAATATGTTCTGGGAGATTTTTTTTCACAGACAATTTCTATATAATTTGTTCCATCTCTATAAAAGAAGTTCCACACTTTACCTTGTGCAATAAGTACCGGGTTGATGACATATGTTCCTTACCTAGTGAAATAAGTATCGGATTTATGAAATTTTTTCCTTACCTGGTGAAATAAGTTCTGGGTTTGTGAGCTTTGTTTCTCACCTGGTAAAATAAGTTCCTCATCTGTGAAATATGTTCCACTTGTTAAACAAGTTATCTTATATATATGTCATCAGTCAGTTTAAAGTTAACATTCGAGTGCATTATAAAAATAAGTATTATATTAATTGTACAATAAATAAAAAGTGTAAATCATCAAATTTGTATCATTTGGAGTATAAAAATGTTTAATTATATAAACGTAAATAATATCAAAATGACACTTTTGAGCGAGAAAAGAGTAGAATAAGAAATTGTTTATCTTCATCATATTGTTACAGTCATGCTTTCAATTGCAAATGTATCCTATGCAAGCACACTCAGTACAGCATTAAGTTTGCATTATAATTCAAGTGTAACAAGAAGCATTATAATTGAAGTGTAACAAGAAATTCTTTTTTTATTTTGTGTGAACTTATTCATTGATTTCTATGAAATATGTGCATATTCGTTTAAAACAAATATCACAGGAACTTATTAAATTTTGTTATTATTAAGGAAAAACGTAATTTAAGAATACAATATAGCATTGTGAGAAGCGTTTTTATTACAAGTTTGAATACCTATATATCTGATGAGGAAGGAATGAGGAGTTTGTATTTCAATTTGAAAATATCATAAATACTTAAGTAATCAATTAAGTTTTTTCATTTGTTGCAAGTCCATTTATCACATAAATCTACAATAAAAATTCCTCGCATCTTCGAAAATTCTACATCAAAAATGATTGCACTAATAGTGATAATTCTTCGCATCTATAGTTAAAATGGATCGCTTTCAATAATCGATATGCTATATTATGTTGCTTTTATAACACTTATTTAAATTAATGCTGTTTTTTAACATTAAAAAGACATATCACAATGAAAATATGTTGAAACTTACATTCAAATCAATTTTTTTGTATTTTCGAAACGTAAACAAATACAGATGTCCCATGATCCTTTATTCAACAATAGACATACTCCTATATGATAGTGAAAATGAACTAGCTGGATTCGCATTTTATATACACTGGCTATTATAAGTATTGGTTTAAACAGACAACATCGATATATTGGTAACTAGCCTGGACATTTTTCATATTAATTGTTCTACCAATTGTACAATGCTTTCGGTCAGTGTTTTTGTTGTAAAAAATAAAAAATTTAAAAATACTTATTAAACGGGAATAAAACTCGAAATGAGCAGATGTATGAATAGCAGTTATACAAATATCGAAAATGTGTTATCACTTTGATAATTAAATTGAATAGTATAATATTAATCTTGTAGAAAATTGGAACAAAACTTATTATTTTAAGAATGAACCGCTTCAATACGACCTTATTATTTAATTCGTGTAATCATATGAAAATTGGATTTATTTTCAGTACAATGTCGTTTTGGAAATAAAGTTTTAGGGAGATGTTTCTCACTTTTTAGCATTCGTCCTGTGGCATCATTGACTCTCCGCATTAATATGCCATTTATGCGTTTCTTCTTATTCGACATCTTAATTATTTTCAATTATGTTTTACAGGACTCTCTTTGAACTTCTTATACATGTTATATTTATTATCCAGTAGTATAAAAATCACTTTCAAAATATTCAAACCATCATTAGTTTTAAGATATTTTCGTTAATCAAATTGTGAACGTGTCGCAAAGGTCCCAATTTTATAGATTCATATTCATTTCTCGTCCGTGGTTTTAAATGACATCAGAGAGATTGACAGGATCAGCATGTCATACTATGATTTTAAGTTACCATAACAGTATTAAATGTAAAAAAAATTGTAAACATGAGAGTAAACAACTTTCAAATCTATCCAGTTATATCATTGGGAAAATATGCTAATTTTCATAGCGTTGATTTTACCTTATCATGATGTCGGCCATTACAATAGGAGTATATATGCCCATTAGATAAAAATTGCCAATATGCCAATTCCTATGTCGAATCAACAATGTGTGCGCTAATTGGTGAATTGTACAATCTTTTATGGTTATGTTCGTGTACAAGAAAGGGGCGAAGATACCAGAGGGACAGTCAAATGAACATCGTCTACATAGAAAACTTTCGGCCTTTTAATTTTGAAAATCGGAAGCGAAACAGTAGTGGATATGAATCAAATACCTTTGATTATGCGAATCTATGAAAAGTTAGTTTCCTAATATTATTTGGTGTTTCAAATAACTCACTTCCACGCACGAGTCTACAGATATTTTATTTTACAATAAAATAATAGAAGTTAATAACTTGAAAGCAGTTGCATACTATATGAAGAAAAAAGTCATTTTTTCAAATGTTTATTGTAGGTTGTCAGAAAGGTACGTGGGGGCCAAATTGTACCGAAGCATGTTCATCTATATGTGTTAACCAACACTGTCATCCTGAAAATGGTTCCTGCATTTGGGGATGTGATCCCCAAAGATGTGTTAATGGAAGATGTGATATACATACCGGTTTTTGTACTGAGGGTTGTGTACCAGGATGGGTCGGACAATACTGTACCTGTGGCAAATGTTAGTATGTTTCTTAGTATGATTCCTAATATTATTTTTAAATAGACGTTGATAATGTTAAATTTCAAAAAGAAATAAAAAGTGTTTGTTACCATTTACTTAATCACATAGTGTAAACTTCTACGAAACAGATCACATATTCAACATATTTGTATTGTTTATTATGATTTGAATTGCACTTTTGAATTGTATATTGTATTTTACATGTTGTCAATCTTATCGAAGTTTTTTTTTTAACTTTTAATGAAACGTGTAATTTGTTTTATCTGCAACTATTTCATCTTAATGTCTACGTTAACTTTTATAACTGTTGATTATATTTAATGTACCTGCGATTGTGTTTTAATTGCAATTTTCGTTATCTAACATATTCAATACAAATTTGAGTCAAAAAGTTAAAATAGAATAAAACAAATTATGATCCTGTCAAATTTGATATACTATGAGCTTGAAGTAAAATAACTTGTTGAGTATTGGTGTTAAGTTGTTGTTATCTTGTTGACCTATATCTCAACTATGTTGTGACATACTATTCCATTGTATTTCTAATGCTTAAAAGCTTATTTGTTAACCAATCTGTGATGCTTTTATGTATTTATATGGTAATATAATTAATATTCGTGGATAAAGGTTTTGGGCTTTATCAAATATTCATTCTACGTACATCTCAGTTTCATGTGATGTTTTTTTTAATTTCTCCTAAGTTAACACACGTATATAAATTATATATATATTTTAAAGTGTGTTAATGTATTATTATAGACTTAACATTTCATTAAGATGTTTTAGTACTGCGTGTCTGGACAGTTCCGGCATCTTTTATCTTTAATCTACCTACAGCATTGCACCCCGTTAAGGTACGGAATATGTAAACACATACCTGTATGTCTTTTTATTATCAGAAATCAACATCTTTATTGTGCTTTCATAAAAAGAAACAAAAGTGATAAAACTATATATGTGAGTGGAAACCCTTTTTTTTGACTCACAATAATGCTGTTCATTTGTATTGAATCACTGAAATGACATCGGAGAGAGAACGATTGGAACCGTTGCACGTCATATTTTAACACAGTGTATTTTCCATTTTATGTTGTTCTCATACATTTTGCAAATCATTGCTTTTTTCATATTTGCATATTGGACAATATAAACGAGTATGGTCAAAACAACGACCCGACCAAAGGACAGAAAACAGCCGAAGGCCACTAATGGGTCTTCCACACAGCGAGAAAATTCCGTAGTCGGAGGAGAGCACAATCTGGTATTGTCCGCAATTCTTATGACAGGTATGCTGTAAGCTGATGAACAAACGAAAACAACTGTACAACGGTTAGTGCTCCATTATAATTGTATCTATGTTCGAATATTTCATCAAACCTGAAGAAGTAACTACTTGCAAATAACACAATTTATTATACCACACATAATTTCAATTGAAAAAATATATTACCTAAAACAAATACCATGTGGTGTGAATTAATTCTGATTTATCCGTCTAAATCTGCAGTACTGGTGAATTATCTCGACAAATCGTAGTGTAAATCATTTCTTGGAACGTTCAACGTGTTAACAAAATACTAATACAAATGAGCGGTTGAACATAACCACTTTATAACGTAACAGGAAAGGTCACAACACCAAATATGTAATAGATATAAAACAAATTGAGATCAATCGAAAAGTTTCTTTTTTATATAAGCTTCTTTTTCCCTACGCTTATATGAATACCAAGAGCATTATAAGAAATTGAAAATCATAAATGTATCCTTAGTTTTCTTCCAATATGATACACAGGAAATTATACTAATAAGTGAACATAATGCTACCTGTACTAAATAGTGTTCCTATTTTTCATTTCAGAAACGATACACCCGACGAATTTCAACGTGAGGACCAAATTTACAATGGCATTGAAATTAACTAGCTGAATGATCATCCGTTCATATCAAAACAGCCTTACATGTTCAGTAAATATTTGAAGAGCCTACCGAACAATATTATTGCTTTTATTTCAGCAAACTATACTATTTCAAAAATATCCTTGGTAAAATAAGTTTATATACGTTAATGTATATCATGTATATGTATTTGTATTCTTCTGAACTATTGTATGAACGATATGTGTTTGACTTGACAATGGTTATTCAGCAAAAGATTCAATGTCTTGCATTTTATTTTTTATTAGTATTACAGCATGTGTATTACAATATTTTTAGGTTAGTCCATTTTTTGTACATACATTAGGCGGCTATTTTATTTTCGTTTGAATTAGTTGCATTTGTCATTTCGGTGTCTTTTATAGCTGACTTTGCGGTATGTGCTTTGCTGATAATTGAAGTCCGTACGGTGACCTATAGTTGTAAAGTCTGTGTCATTGTGGTCTGTTGTGAAGAGTTGTTTGATCATTTACCTTAAATTTCTTTTTGCAAATTATACAAAGTTCTCTAACTAGGACTAATACAAACATTTTTTAAGGATACATATTTCTCTATTACAATGCATTTACGATTAAAGTATCAAAATATAGACCATATATATTAATATAAAATATAACATATGTATAACGTTTTTGGGCTATCTAGGTGAACATATATCGCAGTTTTGAAAATACTTATATTTTACATTCTAGCTTTCAAATTCTTTTTTGTTACTACTTCCAGTTTAAACTTTGAATGTTCGATTTTTTATTTTAAAGTCATACTTCCGAGTTAAGAAAAAAACATATTTCAGAAAAGAAATTCTCCACAAAATCAAAACCGATTCAGAAGCTAGCTCGACACAAGTAGTCGTTGTAGAAACTGAACGATCCCTATGAATAAAAACTACAAAATCATTAACAACACAAATTGTCAAAAAACCATGATTTTTTTAGGTGAATTGACAGTGACTTTGCTGAACATATCCCGTACGCAATCTATATTGATATTTGATGTGATAATGTAGTGTATTTTTTAAATCCTTTTTACTGACGCTGGTAGTAAATGCATGTTTTCCTTTGTAAGAATATTTGTTTAGCTCGTGCGTTTTCATTAATTTTACATCAAAGTTTTAAAGATAGAATAGCCACACTAGTATTTGTAATTATTAAGTTAAACGCTACAGTATTTTCCTTTGCAAAAGTTCAATTAACTGCACATATATATTACGTGTAAATTTTTACAATTGTAAAATTATTCCGATGTATAAAACTATTATGTGTCTGTGACTTGTAATAAAGGATACTACAGGTACAGTTAAGTTTGCCTCATATCTTAACTAACTTTCAGACATTGACAAGGAGGGTCGGTTGAAACAAACCTGAACGACAAAAAAAGATGATTTAAACGTTAAAATTGGGAACTTTCCATTGTTATGTAGCAACATTCCAGCAGCGGCTGCTTACGAAGTATATATCTAACTCGTTACAATATATCCGAAGTTGTATTTCCAATCATGATTTCCTTGACATAGGGTTGATGCTCAGAAGAATTCTTTTGAACCACGAGTTCCGATCAGTGAATTTGAATAATCATTTCAAAAGTTGTACGGACGCCATCTGGAGTTGGTTGGCAGTTATAGAATATCACAAATGATAGCACATATGATCTTAATGTTGTGACTACAATCCCGTCAGCTTTTAAAAACAGACTTGTTACAGAGTTTTTACCAACACATGTAATACGAGCATCACGATGGGTGTAACAATTGGAGCATGCACAGTATCTACTCACCCGTCCGGAGCATTTGATATCATCTGCAATGTTTTTCTGGTGTTCGTGATGCTTAGTCTTTAGTTTTTCTATGCACACATATACACTAACAAATATATACTAGATATTTAACTTTCAATAAAATAAATTTCTAGTTAGAAGTTGATTACATGAAAAATAATTTGAAAGTACTCCTTATGACTTAAGTCTAGTTTAAATAATTTACAATTAAAAGATATTGAAATATTTACTAACATAACAGAGCGTAACAACATCAAGTGTTACAAATATTTTTTTGTATTTATCAATCGGACCTTTTAGTGTTTCGGTCATTAAACTTACATTGGCTTCTTTTGATACGATAGTTGTATAGGAAACACACCTGTCATAATTAATATCATCTAAGCTGTCTTATATTATTAATTTTATTCTAATTCATTAGATCTGACATTTAGCTCACATCAAATCATGAGTATGATCATATGAGAAGTACTAGTATGCAGTACAAAAACACGAAATTAAGTATCAACTAACATGTACGCTTCCCGTCATCCATGACAATTGGTACCCACGAACATATATAAATCAAAAGGACTATTATCTCGTTCAAACAATATCTAACTTACTTTTTATCGAGTAAGTAAAATCACAAAAAAAACCTCAATTCTGAGAAAAATTTAAAACGGAAAGTCCCTAACTAAATGACAAAATCAAATGATAAAACACATCAAACGAATGGACAACAACTGTCATATTCCTGACTTGGTACAAATGTATCAACACACACCATTGCACCTAAGACAATTGGTACCCACGAAAATATTTAAATCCTCAGGACTTTTACTCATCGAACTGTTATCGCGTTCAAACAATATCTAACTTATTTTTTTTCGAGTAAGTATATAGCAAAAAGTAAATCTCAAAAATACTGAACTCCGGGAAAAATTCAAAACGGAAATTCCCTTATCAGATGGCAAAATCAAATGATAAAACACATCAAACGAATGAATAACAATTGTCATATTCCTGACTTGGTACGAATGTATCAACAAAGGCTACTGTTCATCTTACATTGTGGATAATGTTTGGTTGTAAAGAAGTTTAATTACATAAATAAGGACATGTTTGCATCTATCAGAAAAATGCGTTTTTTCAAATCTCACATATATGTTATGAACTATATGTATAATGTTTACATTGAGCAGCAGGACATAATAAATTATATAACCTCATTACAAATCCATTCAAATGATGTTCGTCTTTTCAATCGAGCAAAAATAATGTTTTATACAGATTATAACACACGTTCGTGAACTTACAAAAAGGACATTGTTGTGAAATTATTCTATTTAAAAAGTAACCATTGTACTTTTTTTCTAAACGCACTATTGAATAACAAGTTAATGTCAGACAATAATTGGTGTAACGATGTACGCATTTAAAATGGTGTATATTATCTAATACCAATGAAATAAGTGGAGTGTTTATTTTATATAATTTGATTTATTCGAAGGCAGGTATGTTTACTTTCATTATCGACTGAAACATTTCTGATTGTGTAAACGAACTGCAGTTAACTGATGTTATTATAGCATAAATTACGTTTTAACATTATTTATGTATAAATTCGGTTAGGTAAAAATGTTTCCTTCTTTAATTTTTTTTTTATTCTTGTCAAAAAAAAATGATTGTCATAATTACATCAACATAAGTTTATGTTTCGAAACTATCTATACTATTACTCGATTAGAAATGTTAAATTCTATAGAATCAAATATGCTTATGTGAGTTTATACAATCGAAAATGTTTATGTGTATTCATAAAATTGAATCGGGTGCTTATAGTTTTGTCATATTTGACTTTCATCCAAACTTTTAAGTTCACTTATGAAGATGTAGTTAATTTTATTTGTATAATCAGTGATTGGTGTCTCTACAATCGCCTAAGTCCGACCTCTCATGTCATCAAATCGGATCATATACCTGGTATTTACCTCCTATACATTTCGAGGAATATGACTTGTTGAAGGCGTCCGCGTGGAGAGTGTATATACTTCATATTAGGTAAGTAGGGAGGCGGGGCTAATATGAATACACAGTTAGTAGTGGAGTTACGAATTTGAATTTGGCACTATTTGCTTATTTAAAAGAATTGAAAATTCTGTTTAATATTGTTGTATCAAGGTTGTTGATATTAATTGGTTATTGTTGACATTAGTGTTTTTGTGCAAACCAATGGAAGAAGGATCTTAAAAGTGGACACTTGAACACTTTAATATAGGAATAAGAAGATGTGGTATGGTTGTAAATGAGACATCTGTAGTCTAAATTCAACAAATAAAGATAGTCGGTGAGAAAAATCCCCTACATAGTGTTCTTGTGGCCTACTACGATATACATGTATACGGTTTCAGTAAATTCCGTATGGGGTTCGGGCTGCGCTTCAATATTGAAATTCCTGACCCCGTGTATATCGTTTTAGGTCACTAACACACTATGTAACTTATAATATGTAGGTAACAAGCTAAGTACTACTTGTATACATAGAATACGTCAATATCATTACCATAAACCCGTGTTGATCAATGTGTTTAATTTTATCATACAAATACGAGTGTGTGGCTTTTTCCAGGTCTGTTGTATAACAATAAAACTTTGAAGTATGTGTTAAGCTGCATTCATAATATCAATAGCTGCATTCATATATAAACAAAAGAATAAACATGATGTTCTGGTAAATGGAAATTACACACACATGTTCTAATTTTAAATGCAATTATACATTTGAGATTATGTTCTAATAAGCTGTAATTTTACAATTTAATGTTTTGTCAAGGCATTTTCCTTTTACCGTTCACTTCCTAAAGTTGTTGTTGTTGTTGGATCAATACATAGTCGATTGCGTACAGGTTGAAGAACACAAACAAGCAATATAACATATATACCGTAAGAAACAGATAGTCAGTACATAATTTAACTTTATATGGTTATGAGGCTGGTTCATCTATACAATACGATTCTTTGTTTGATCTTCTTTTCAAAGAAAAGGGACCATCAATAAACCTGCCAATGTTAATCTAACAATAAATTAAAATAAAGACAAAAACCACTTAGTCATGCCTATGCATGTGATATATCACCAGCGATTAACTTTCGTAATGTTACTGTTCGAATATATTATGTTATTCTGTTATCCGTAAATATTATCACAATAGGAATCTTACATAACATAACTTGCATTTTCTATTATTTTTCCAGAAAAAAAAGAGCAAACCATTTTTTTTTATCTTCTAATATGCATCTTAACATGTACATACAAACGTTAATATTTTTTTAACACACCTAACGTGAGTAAATCGTAATGTTTTACTAAGGCAATTGAAACTATTGATTCGTTTTTAGACTATAAACATGTGTGTTAACCTTCCTTGACTTAGAATTTTCAGATCAATTTATCATATCACCTTCACTTTTTTCGATTTAAGTGATGGTAATACAAATGGTAACACAATGTTTAGTTTATTGTCATGGTTGTTAGTCTCATTCATATTACAACAAACGCAAACAGCTTCGGGGTAAACCAGTTGTCATAAAGATCGATGCGACGACACATGATAGAATGATTCAATATTTAGAAAATTGCATATTTTTACGAAATAAAAAGGAAACAAACTCTTCCCGTTAGCCCGATATCTATTTGTAATAAGTACACACTTTAAAAAAACACATGATAAAATTATACTTGAAGAATCCATCTACCTCTCAATAGTTTTGAAAAAGTACCGAGAATATAATGTAACTAGTACCTTATACATATTTAAAAGGAATTTTACAAACTCTCGCATAACTACAAAAACCTTTATATTACCCAGTAAGATGGGTCTGGCGGCATTAAACATTTTCGATCAACTATTACGTTTTCAATCATATTATCTTATATGCTTCATCTATATGTTTGTTTATACTCATTTAATTGTCTTACGTCAATGTACGTTACTATGAAACATGTTGATGACGTTACACACATTTCATTCACTCACCAATTCTCACAGTAATTTTAGAAACTAAATATTTTGGAAGAAGCAAATATTGTTCAACCACACTTTTTTCCTTTGTATTATTTACTTTTAATCCACTATTTAACTAACCGTTCTCATTTATTTTAGCAAAATAGTACCCTACTTCGTATGCCCCATAAAATAAAACAAGAATGTTATTCGAGTTGTTAGTACAAGCAGCTGTTCAGTTGACAATAAGGGCACAACGTAAGTTTAAATATAGAATGGTAGAATCCAAATGTATATAAATATACATATACGGGAGGGATTGTGCCTGATATTCATATGATGAAGACATAGTCTTTCAATCAGTTTAATTGGGGTCTGGAGCTGGCATATCAGTTAACTGCTAGTAGTCTGTTATTATTTATGTTTTATTGTCATTTTCTTTATTTTCTTTTGTTACATCTTCTGACATCGGACTCGGACTTCTCTTGAACTGAATTTTAATGTGCGTATTATGCGTTAAATTTTCTACTTGACTGGAGGTATAGGGGGAGGGTCGAGATCTCATAAACATGCGGCAATTTTGCACCAGTCCCAAGTCAGGAGCCTCTGGCCTCTGTTAGTCTTGTGTTATTTTGAATAATGTTAGTTTCTGTATAACTTTAGTTTAGTATGACGTCCGTTGTCACTGTACTAGTATACATATTTGTTAAGGGGCCAGCTGAAGGACGACTCCGGATGGGGGAGTTTCTCGCTACATTGAAGACACATTGGTGGCTTTCGGCTGTTGTCTGCTGTATGGTCGGGTTGTTGTCGCTTTGACACATTCCCCATTTCCTCTCTCAATGTTATTTAAAAAAAAATGTTCTTTGTATATTTAAAACTTTTATTATTAGATTGGATTAAACGTTGCTATACAGTTTTTACATTCTACATTGAAGTAGCTTATTTAGTGTAATTTTTGTTTTATTTCTCTGAAGATTCCTACCAGAAAGTTATTGAAGTATTCAAAAAGATATGTATTTAAATGCTGGAATGATTTTTTTCGAGTTTGATAGACCATCTTACACGTTAAAACAAACTGTATGTGTTGTAAAGAGTTCTACACATTTAGTATACAAAGATGGTTAATGAAAAACAAATGTTATCGACATAAAGTCATATTTGACTGTTGGGTAAAATTGTGTAGTTGTGAATGTTATGTTGCCTTGACGATAATGGTCATTTGGTTCATAATAAAACGTTATGGACGCATTTCTATGAGAGTATAGCTCAGTTCGTTCTAATGCGAAGTAACGTTGATTATCTATCTGTAAAATTGAAAAATAATTCAGTTAGTATGAATTATTCTTTTTGTTCAGGTTTTTATAAAATGGTATTACAATAAAGATTTGATGTGCATGTATGATTGCTATGAAAGTAGAATGAAGCAATTTTAGGCAACCTTTTGGCCTACAAGAATGAGAACAAAATTATTACGTACAGTTTGGTATAAAAGACCACGAAACATTTAGAATGAGACAACTAATGACATAATAATAACAAACATATTACGAAAAAAAATATTACATACCTGGACCAACGAATACCGTTTAACGGTATGCTCTCGATTTGTAACATGCATATACAGCATATGGTGGGGTATTTTTGCCAATAAAAAATCTTTCAACATTGTTCATCCAGGGATCAAATGTTGTAAAAGCAAGTCTTAGTGATTTTCGGTTTGGTAATTTGTCAGTTTGTAAACACATGTCAAGCACTACTTTACATTTGTTTTACATATTGCAGGCATATTTTGAACAATATTTTCATTTGATAGTTGGCTCTAAAAATAGTCCGACACAACTATATATAGCTGGCAACAATGGTGTCATCCCTTGAATGATGTAATGACATTTGTAAAATTATGACAACTTCTCAAATAAAACAAAACTCTGGTATGTTCGTCTATTCAAAATCCTTCATACTGATTAAAATAATTGTTCACTATGGGTGTCTGTCTTAACTTATATCAATGGTAACCTTATTTAATCATAATGACATTTGTGAACCATTGTTCGGTACGAAAATGTGATCGACAGTGATCATGATAGCTATGATTTTAGTATCACTTGTATGTAAACATATTAAATCGCTAGTTTTGACTGGACATTAGTTGCATAAATAATTGGATGTAGAAAGTAAAATCACCAAAACACTGAAGTCCGAGGAAATTAAAAAAAGAAAGTCCTTACTCAAATGGCAAAATCAAAAGCTCTAACATATCAAACGAATGATAAACAATTGTCATTTTCCTGACTTGATACAGGCATTTTCATAAGTTGAAAATGGTGGATTCAATCTGGTTTCAAAGCTACCGACATCTCTCACTTGTATGACAGTCGCATCAAATTCCATTATATTGACAACAAATTTGTTAGATACTCCTTAATATTGATTAAGAATCAATTTAGTCAGGCAATCATGGATTTTTGGTACCATTTATACCTCTTAAAATCTGAAATTATGAGATAACTAAGACACGACTAAAGAACGTGTACAACTGCACATATGCAAGTAGCATTATAAATAACAGCATGTAAACACACATTGAAGAACACAACTATAACAATATTTAAAAAAAAAACACTAATAAGGCAGGAATATGATAGTCCCAAATAAATGTTACCAAAATCATTGTTATTGATCCTTATTTTATAGATAACCTTACATCATATGGCAATGCTTCGCAAAGTACTTTGTTTGGTGGAAGTAATCCAGAAGCTGCAATACTTCCACCTATAACAAATGACTATACTGTGGGTTCATGTTCAACCACGAACACGGACGGTGCGTCAATAGCATGGTGGGGATTTCAATTCTCTTTCGAATTTGCATTCATCACAGATATAACAATTTACTACAGAAAAGATTGTAAGTATACATCATTTTTGATGCATTTACCATACTATGAATATTACCAACAATGCCTTGTAATATAATTTGGTGGGGTTCATACGACTTTATAGTGTATAATCGAGTAATAAAATTAATTTAAGAAAACAAAACCCAATTGATGGCATTATTTTATATTTAGATTAAGCTAATATGCAAAGGGTAGACATAATTAAGAAATAACATTTCACTTTATAACTCACAAAGCACTCGAAATGGACTCGTACCGCAACTTTTTTATTTTATAAATACTTTAAACCAAGATAAAGAGTGAATAATATAATTTTGATACAGAAAGATGTAGTTTCTGGCGATGATTTAACTTTGACTAAAAAAATGTTTTCAGTGCGCAAATTTTCAACAAGAAAAAGTAAAATCACACAAATACTGAACTCCAAAGAAAATTCAAAACGGACAGTCCACGTCAAAAGCTCAAACACATCAAAAAAATGGATAACAACTGTCATATTCCAAACTTGGTGCAGGCATTTTCTTAGTTTTGTAGCGAGCCAAACCTCTCATTTGTTTGACAGTCGTATCAAATTCCTTTATATTGATAACAATGCGTGAAAAAAACAAACAGACATTAGGCCACACCAATCTGATTCCTTGTTCGACGGACCCGCCCGCAACTAGTTTTTTCAAAACAGAATTTTTTTATTTTTTTTATATTCCCGCTTCCCGCATCCGGAAATGTAATCATGTCCATTTCCCGCACCGTTTTTTTGTAAATATTATAAAAAGATATCAACATTTGTTTTTAAAATCACAGTCTAACCTGTATATAACGATTTTAAACATAAAAGCACCCCACCACACTTTGTAAATATCTGTGAGAATATTTGTTTCAGCATGAAACCTATGTATCAAGAGCGGGAGTGCTCCGATATAAATTTATAACAGAAATACCTGTAAAGAACAAAAAATTGGCTACTTTCCCCCTTACTTATATTCCCTATCATAAAATGTTCGTTGTTAGAATAAAGTACAAAGAACTTCTGAAGGATTTGCCTTCAACTGCAATTATATTGTATGCTGGCGAAACAAAACTACCCATAGCCGCTGCATGTTTATGCACCTGTCCTGATTGATTGAGGGGCCTGTCGTTCAGCAGTTATCGTTTGTTGATGTTGTTCATTGGTATTTTCCCGTTTGGATATACATGATACATAAATTAGATCGTTGGTTTTCCTGTTCGAATTGTGTACGCTAATAATTTTGGGGTCCTTTATAGCCTGCTGTTTGGTTTGTATCAAAACCCTGTGTGAAAGGCCGTACTTTGACCTGTGTTTGCTATTATCAGGTTGAGAACAACCCTTCCTCAGACAAGGGGTAGATGTAGAAAAGAAAATAGAAATACCAAGGATTTGTATAGTTCTTCTATACAAAACCTTTGAAAACTTAGAATTTTGTACTCAAAAAGAGCAGAGTTCAATCATATTTTAAACAACTTTTTCTAAAAGAGGGCACTTATTTTGAATAATATTAAACTGTTAAGGTAAATGTGTTAACATGGTTAAAGTCCAGGAATATGACAAAATTCTTGGACATGTTTTGACCATTTAATACCAGATAGATATATAGTTCTTTGAGAAAATATGAGCCCTTTTGTACAAACAAATATATATTATAACTTATATTGATCCCTAATAAACATGTAAAAGGGATATTTATAACATTAAGGGGTTGTCCCCAAACTGATTATGACTTGGATGGAGAATTGTCTCATTGTCAGTCACACATACATAGACCAGATTTAATTATTTCTTGGTGAACAGGGGAAAAATACTTCAGAAATTAAAGAAATGTCAAAGTACAAGTGATAAATCAAGCTTTAATATTGTCAAAACCGACTATTTAATTTTTACCAAAAAAAATTATAATCGCTCGCCTTTACTTTTCAAGTTTCGCCCCAAACATTTGCAAATTAAATATTTTTTTATTAAAATTTTCAAATCGCTCGCTCGCCCCAAATTTTGGAGTCCAAAAATCCGTAGAACAAGAAATTAAATTGGTGTGGCCTTATAGGTAAAAATGTCAAAAAAGGGGTATAGCAGTTAACATTGTGTTATAACCTTTATCACAGTAAAGACAAACAAATATTTAACAAAGAAGCATAAGAAGACATATATCAAATAAAACTACCTCATTCATGCTTTCTCATTAATGTATGTTATATCCACTCATAAAGGATTGAAAGATTTTAAATACTGGGACCGAATATTAAGATTAAGATTAAGTCTGACGTAGAATCGACCGTTTGACGTCATAATGGAATGGAAATTATATTCTGCTCCACATGTGGCATCCGTCGTTTTGTTCATGTTATTACTAATCCAGTAAATAGTTGAATTTGGTAGGTCACATTCGTGGCAAAGGGGACGGTTTAGCAGTTAAGACATTGGGAATATATCCGGTGTCATGCGTTAAACGAATATTACATAACGGTCAACAAACTCGTAATGGTTTGCATAAAGTTTACGAAGGGGTAATTGCAACTTCACCATTTGGATCTCTTGGTTTGTAAGCTTCCTTGTAAGCAGCAACCGTAATCATAATCATCGAATATCTATGGTTGATGACTGTTAGTCAACTTAAATATAATCAGCCAATCAGTTATTAAATGTTAACTAGCAAAGTGTTGAACAAACTTTTGTAATTTTTGTCTTTTATAAATTAAGAAAGTACTCACATTCCGACGTTTCAATTTATAACAATCAGACGTCACATCTTCTTATATTGATTATGTTGTAAATGTGCATGACTCTGTTTTTGCCATATAACTCATTAGTAATTCATATATCCCTATTTTTTGAGTTTTTGGGAGCGATCTGAAAGACGGTTATCTCAGGAACGGCTTTCGATTTCATATATTGATATCGGTATCTTTGTATACGATTTTCACAGTCTTGAACAAACCCAAAGGGGATTGGGGGATGCAAATGTGGTACAAAAAACTGCATTTGCTGATATTGTGCAATTTAAAAACGAATTTAAAACATGTAGTAACAGTTACTGTAAGCATATATGTTATAAATCAACTACAGACTTTTAAGACTATCTGCATTTGTAACTTACTTCTTCTTACAAGTTAGAAATTGAAAGATTTGCCATCTAACGTTCATTACATAATTTCAGATGCTGTTCGCATGGATGGATTTAAACTATATGTGACCAACACATCAACTATTCCACCTGATGGTTATCTCTGTTATGAAGATCCTGATCCTGGTATCCCAAACATCACACAGAATATTCCCTGTAATCAACTTGGAAAATATGTCATTTATTATGATGATAAAGGAGATGTCCAAACAAATAACGGACCTGTAGTTGAATTGTGTTACGTTGCTATTAATGGTAGGTTTTGTGTTGCTCAGAATTTCATAATTTTTCCTTTGGGCGTCACATTGTTAGAATTTAATTTACTTCAATTTCAGTCGTTTTTAATGGACAAAGCTAGGTTTATTTGTATGACGGGTTTCTTAAATAGTTTAATGTAAAGTCTTACCGAAAAGACTACATGTACACAAAGTGCACCTCACAAGGTACCGTTAAATGAAGAATGTTTTTCACAAATGATTAAATTAGAGAAAATAACAAATAATAAAATAACAAATGAATCTAGCAATACACGAATAAGGATATATGGTTTTATTGTTGCATGAGACATTTATCAACTTCGAAACTACGGACGTTGATATAAGCATATTTGTTTTTACCGTACAATTTTTTTTAACAATCAGCAAACCTACAGTTGTCAATCATGCAATACAAGGCTTTGGCATAACAAAATGTATAAAAAAAAATCTTTGTTAAACCAGTACATGAAAACTAAAACAACTATCAGAACCATAGCTGTTAATCATTAGGTGTGTTTGTTTTTTAACGCGTCAGGTTTTTTTTCTAATGGACTTCAAGGTTGAGGATTTTTGTGCGTTAACAGACGGTTGTACTTTCTGCATAAATTTTCGTTGATATTTATTTTAAACATAATTATTCATAGATAATTGCAACTTATAGTAATCCCTTCCGCTTCGCGGGCGCGAGTGATGTCTTGTTGCTGTATTAGCCTGCTCTTTTTCGACATCTACTCTATATTTCGTTTTGTCTTATTTGTTATTATAACTATTGTTCTTACGTACATCTTTTATATATAGGTACATGTCCTGTCCATCAGAGGTATTTGTTGCATTTGAAGTTATTAATACAATTTAGTTTTTTGTTTTATTTTTCGTTGTATATTGACCTTTAACTCAACTCATATAAAAAAGAAGATGTGGTGTAACATGTGCAATTGCCAATAAGACAACTCTCCACAAGAAACCAAATGATACAGAAATTATCAACCCCGAAATGACAAATGTAAAATAATTTAAACGAGAAACCTATCGGCCATAATTATGTAAAAATACAATGAATGAAAAACAAATATGTGACACATTATGTTTAGTTTGAAATATACATAAAGACAAATGTTGTAACGAATACACTTCACTTATTAGATCACTTCCATGCCTTTAATTATTTCTTAATATTTCATGAAAATGTTGTAATATTTCAAATGTTTTCGGTTAGTGCCTCCTTTTCAAAAATATTTTGAAAGATTGTTTAGTTAAACGAGGATATAATTGTAGATGAGCAGAAATATCAATGAAAGTTATACAATCATCGGGAAATGTGTTAACAGTTGCATTTTAGGTTGAATAATACCTGAATCTTGGGAGCACAACTTATTCATTTTGGGATGTTAAATAGAGAACTACTAATATATTTAATGTAACTGTTCGAAAATTGGAATTGTTTTCAGTACGATGTTGTAAAACAAGACTTTTGGAGAGAATTTACTAACATTAGATAATTCACACTGTGCCTTCATAGATTATAAGCATTGCTATATCAAGATATTATTATTATTATAATAATTGATACCTTATTTCCTCTGCCTTTCTCGTCGTCCATTGTTCTTGGTTATCTAGTTACATCAGCTACATTCCCAGGGTCAGCATATATTTCTGTGTGAATTCAAATGACCGTATCAGGAATATGTGTCAGATCTGCGTTTTGTCTTGAGAGTAAAGCGTTCAACACCTTCAATTCTTATCAGGAATAGTGACTTACGAATCTATGCCTTGTTCCTTTTTTCGAAGGTCAGAATTTGTGTAATTTTCCTTTTATCTGAATTGTGCCAGATATACATGTATCAAATTTATTTTATTTTCTATGTAATATATAAAACCTGTTAAACATCACTTGTAGGTTGTGAGAAAGGCATGTGGGGTACAGACTGTTCTGAATCATGTTCTTCTAAATGTATAGGCCATCATTGTCATCCTGAAAATGGTTCATGTGTTTGGGGGTGTGACGAACAGAAATGCTTAAATAACAGATGGGATATAAAAACAGGTGTTTGTACAGAAGGATGTGTTACAGGATGGACCTCACAGATTTGTAATTGTACCAAATGTATGTCGGTATTTCAAGTATTGGTTGTTCCACAGTTATGTTTATTTGTTTCAAATATACGCTAAATATGTCAAATACAAAAAACAAATGTGTACCATAAAAATTATCTGCTCTAGTCATCTGCTATGAAACCGATCAAATACTCAACATAATCATTATAATTGTGTGATGACTTGATATTACGTAAAATATAGTAAAATTTTTAAAACACTTAACAAAACACTCATCATAATCACTAGGCTTGACACTTTGAACGTGAGACACGCGTGTCGTTTACATGGGTTACGCTTGAATCATCATTAAATGTAAATAAGACTAAAAAACGTCCGCAGTTCAAGAACTTTAAGAACCTGAATATTTTGTCATATCCAGATTTGAAAATCTGTTAATTGGGTAGAAACTTTTAGGACTTAAACGCGACTCTTTATTGTATTTTCATGTTGGTGTTGTTTAATTAAGCCACTTACAGGGCCTCTTGAAATGTTAGTGCTGCATATTTTTTACAAGAAATTGTGTATGGATTTAAACGATGATTATCTTATCCTTAGGACACCGCCATGCTGTGTCAACATTTGATTCAAGTATGTTTTTGTGTTTTACCTTAGCATTTTAGTGTGTGGTAAAACGCAATCGTCATACGAGGCTAAAATGGTATAGCCAATTGCAAATATGTTCTGATTTTAAAGTCATATCCATTTATATGCATTTACTCTTGTATTACTCTATGAACTTGATAAAAAAGTAACTGCATGTACATTTATGTATTTATTTTGATTAGTTATGCCTGTTGTTTATTGTGACCTTGACCATGTTGACGTGTTACTAACATATTTTTTTAACTTACATCTTGTGCAATGATTCAATATTTCCTATTTTGCACAAATCTGATAGCTTATTGCTAGTGCGCTTAAAGTTGTAAAAGGTTTTTATGGTTTGCTGCTTTGATGTATTAGCTTTTTTATTTTAACTCAAACATGTAGAACATTTACATAGCATGGGTTTGTATATAACGTTCATTTACATGTCTCTTCAATCACTATGGTGTAATGTTTAACGTTTTGCGTATATAAATAGACATGTTTATTACTAACAAGTATGAACATATGATTGTGTTGGATAAAAACCGTAATTGTTATACGTTGCATGCAAAATTAAATCAATTGGTAGAGGGGTCTAAATACAGCACAAACAACATTTTCCAAAAGACCAAAAAAGTAAAAAAAAAAACAGTATATTCTAACAAAACGCATTTGACTAGCAGGTCGAATAACGGATATTCTTTAACCCTGCTGACATCATTGGCGACTACCAAATTAACGGATCACCAGATGTAACAAAACGAATCTTCATTATTAATTTAATACCAAATAGAAAACTATAAACTTGTGGAAAACATGGAAAATATGGCATACCGTTAACTAAAGGTTACAAAATTAGTACATACTTTCCGAATTTCGACAATTAAGGTATCGTTAGTGATGTCAGGAATTATATGTATATATAGATAGATGTTTGTTAATGTTTTATAATCGAATTTACATTTCATAAAGATAATGTTTTCGTTTTTGTTTTTAATTACTCTTAATAAAGATTTGCGACAATGGCGACTGTTAATCTAAACAAATATAGGTCACCTAACAGCCTTCGTCAATTAGCAAAGCCCACACCATATAGCCAGCTATAAAAGACTTCGAATTTTTAAAAATAAACCAAAACAAATGACCTAATTTATGTATAAAATAATAATGGAAAAAACAAATACGTAACACAGCAAAATATAAACATAATGTTATTGGTATCCATTTATTTTTGTACGCCTATACATTGCCAGAAATTGAAGATTAAAATGTGTAGACATTATAAAAAGCGCACCTTCATTAATATAAAAGCATTATTTCATACAATGTGAGTAATGATATATATTTATTGATGATGATGATGATGATGATGATGATGATGATGATGATGATGATGATGATGATGATGATGATGATGATGATGATGATGATGATGATGATGATGATGATGATGACGATGATGACGATGATGATGATGATGATGATGATGATGATGATGATGATGATGATGATGATGATGAGGCGGAGGATGAGGAGGCGGAGGAGGAGGAGGAGGAGGAGGAATTCTTCAGCAGCTTTATATGTCAAGACTGTTTATAATGGACAATAGATATCTACAAACAATAGGTGATGTTTTTCTAATACTCATGGTAGATATTATGTTTCACACACGGCCATTATTTCTATTTTGTTGATGAACCTTAATAATGTGTGTTCTTAATTTATTTCTATAATGCCATATAAATAGGTCAAAGAGCAATTATCTTGAATAGAAAATATATGCCCAATCCTTCTGACAACAGGACGGCTGACATATGATTTCCTAAAAACAGATGAAAGCGTGACATAGGAAATCAGCTCAATTATCATTAGATCTGTCGGCACTAAGATTCATCTCACGTCTAATGGTAAGAATTAAATGAAATGGTATTACTATGTTTTCTATTGCAATTCTTATTTGATACTATATTTAAAGAATCAATTAACCGCGATGTAATTTAGAATTATACGACTCTAATGAATCGACAAAGGCCGAAAAGCAAAAGACAAACAAAAGTTCCCAAAACCAAGAAAAAAAAGGAACACATGATGAAAAACATGGCTTCAAATTTAAAAATAATATATATATTTTTAAATGTCGAGGTCCTGCCATACCGTTACTCTTTTCAAGATTCATTGGTTTTCCAGTACTCATGGTATATACTGTGTTTTTAACAATATGAAGAGAGAAAATGAATATTCGATACATATATGTAACCCCCGCCCCATATTTCATATGACTGTCATAAAATATGTTGTCAATTAATTTTAATACTATTATGATATATCCTTTTAGACATTTTTATCCTAGCTTGTAAATGTATATCGTCCTCTGTAAATAGTCTCGTTATAATTCCGAGGATTAATCGATTTAAATAATAACTTTTGAAAAAATAAATGATGCTCTTTCATTCAAGTTTTCTTTACATTTTTTTTTCTAGAATCTTTTAGACACAAATATGTGGCTATTGAGGTGGGTCACGACAGAGTTTAAAGGTAAAAACCTTCCGAGGGCTTACGAAATAACCCCTGGGTTTCAGTAAGTGTTGTGTTAATCTTTGGTGGGTTATGTAGAGTTTTGCAGAATTTTGTTTGTCATCGTCGACTAATACGTTTGAATATAACTTAAAAATATGCGGCCTGTTTTAAGTAGTCATTGGAAAGTAACAATCGCCCCCCCCCCCCCCCTTCTCACCGTTTCCATACATTTGTCATACAATTTTGTTGATGGTCTTCAAACTGAATCAATATCAAAGAAAACGTCAAGATATGAAGCGAACATTCTAGTTTCTGTAATATCTTTTAGCACAAGCTAACTGGATAATGTAAGTACTGACTGACTTATTTGTTGGTAAACGAGGGACCGGAAATCTTCAATATATCTGGTTTTGAAATCAAAGAACTAAGCAAAGTGTTTTTTAGGTCTTTGAAAAAGTTCTGAAATTCAAATTGTAGTGCGAACTGTAAATACCATTATGTTATGTAGACTTATGCATCATTCGTATCCCCTTTTATTATGAACTATCAAGCGAATGGAATGAACCATAGATGTACATCTATGAATGAACTAAAGTCACAATCATCTGCGCAATTTAGGGTAAATTTCATCATAACACCAACCAAATGTGTCAAAATACCTCAATTTACTGTAAGTGGTAAAAAAAATCAGTTATCCTTTTCCGTATTTAAGAAAATAACACTAGTTTAGGGATAAAAATGAATGTTTGCTTCTTTGACATGTTAAAGCCAAGTTTCAACGGACTTTTTAGTTTTGTTATCTTTTGGGGATTTTGTCGGATCCCTTTTTCTAAAACAAGCAACTGAAAAACTTATTTTACTTCTTATAGAAATAAAATCAAATTAACACAACCTTAGAAAAAGAATAACGGACACCCCAAAAATCCAACGAAACAATAAACAATCAACAAAAACAAGTCAAAACTATTACAAGAAAACTATGTATTCAGCCCAATCATGGACGGGACGGATTTTTTTTAAGTTAGTGATTGAATAGCAGAGATTTTTGAAAGTTCAAAATTGATCGTTTTAAACAATGTTACCGTATAAAACATTTGTGAATGAAAAGAAAAAAGCAGTTTTATTACTTTATAGTAGAAACGATATAATCTATTCATCAGCAATTTATTGTATGATATCATGTTCGAATCAGATAAAACACAAAATGTCCACGTTAACAGCAGTTTTTATCTTCATAATTTGTCATCAAAAGGCTTTTAGGATTAACTTTTTCGCCAAATGTATAGAGCATTATGTCTGATGTTTGAATAAAATAAGAATAAAAGATATTCGAGGGCATCTTTTGAATAAAACGCCAAACTGTAGGCCATTAATGATCTGCATTTGAAGTAAAATTTGCTGACTAGAAGCTCAGATTAAAAAAAAACTGTTCTATACGACTTCCAGACGACCAATCTTGAATTCAAGTAAAATCATTTTTGTAGGACTGTGCCAATTTCTAGCCGTGTACCATGAAGTGAAATTAAACTCTTTTAATAATCGACTTTTTTCTATCCTGTCACCTCACTAATAATATTCCCAGGTTATATCTATGTAAACATCGAAATAATGGACGTCTCAATTGTTTTATTAAAAGTATTTTATTAACTAATCTTCAAATTATATCAAATTGATACTGGATCAATTCGGAACGGTCACTATTTAAGACACGTTACAGTTTAAAGTCAGACCCTATCTGGTATGTTCGGGGAAAAACTTATAGGTTTTTTTTTTCTTTTTAAATTTTATTTACGTTATCTTATTATATATTTGTGTTTGCTTCCTCCCGAATTGATAATAGGCATGATAGAATTATTGATATCATAGATGTCGTGTCAGAACGAAACATTCAGTTAGGTCTTCAAGGGTGTATATTACAGATACATCCTTTTGGGTATTCCAGTGACATCCTGTTGACTAAAAATTCGTATTACACAATTATATGAAACAGGTTCATACATGGCCTCTTTATTGAGGTACCCGGTGTGCACATGTAACATTTATTGAACCATAATATATGTGTGTCTAACGTTGGTTATCTATTGCGTGTTTGGAATAATAATCCCACATATTAATAAATGATGAACTGTTAATAATATAATCTACTATTTTTGCTATAAATAAGTTTGAAACATTATAAACATGACCTTTGAAAATTTTGGTGAAATAAATACTGTTTCTTCATGATTCTGGTCCCTTTTTTGAAGAAAAAAATGTACATGCAAGTTGAAACTTTTGACGATTGGCAAACATGCAGATATAAATTGATGCAGCACCTATAGTCACTATCAATTTTATTTCATTGAAGACAAGAGAGTCCCTTCTATGTCTAAAGTCCCTATCTTTATAAGGATTAGCAAGACAGGGGAACTAGTTATTGTAAAGGAGCGTAGATAGAGTGGCATACAGGAAAAAAAACTAATAGAGAACAATATAGAGAATGATCGACGAAAAGCGAATTAAGTAAAGGAGCGGAGATAAAGACAGGCATAGTGAACAAAAAATGTTTGCTTGACAATTTATTGCTTGCTTTGATATTTTTTAGTACACAATCACACATCGTGTTCTTTTTTTTTTTTTGTTTCTCACGTGCACTATAACTTGATGTGTTAATTTCTGCATAGCATGATTAAAAATAATTAAGTATCCCATTTGTATATGGTAGTGTCACTGTGTTACTTTGTTAAATTTTGTTAGTTTGTTAATGATTGTGTAAATAAGAATATATCTGTTTAAAAACTTCTTACCAATTTAGTGGATATCTATAGGCATTTGATTAATTTTTCATTTCAGATGTATATACATAGAATCTTCCATACATCTTAAACATGTGTCTGAGTCAAACGGCATAAGAACCTTGTAATACTAGTGCGACTCGAGTATATCTTGTAAAAATTCCAACTCAATATGGTAGAATTGGAAATCTTTTCATGCAGATTGACAACTCATAGTCCGATATTCATATAATATGTGCCACATGACGTTTAATGTTCTTTCTGTCATCATCATCTTATTCATTGAATACTGCGGTACGTAGTATACACTTGTGAAATATATACTAGACGAAATGTGGTACTAAAGTGAATCTAAATTTCACAAACACAATTTTGTAATTACAATTTACAATTTTGAGTGAACACCCACAAAACCAATACAAACGTATGGCAAGCTATAACTATGCAGGCATTTCGGTTTCGTCAGACACAAGATAAATAATTACTCTAATAAACTTATATACATACAGTTTCAAATATCAAGAACAAGTGGTCGATGTCTATAGATCATTGTTAAGTCTGTTTACTAATTGTTCAGAGTCAGACATGTTAATTGTACATTTGTCTGCTAGGAGTCCGTTGATGTACTGACCCAATAAAACGGACGAATGCATACCGGACACACACAGGATATGCAACGTACGAAAAACGGAAACGGAAACGTAGCGGACAGAACGGATGTCGAACGTACATCCAACGGACGAGTACCGCATAAAACGGACACCTAACGGAAGTGTACCGGATAAAACGGATGAACAAGATATACTGAAAAATTAAAGGCGTAAAAAATAAAACATGTAAATCGCATAAATATTCTAAATGTTTCTGTGTAACTGGTTTTGGTTTGTTCTTCAAAATTCCGCCAAAAGGCAGTGTCTGGCCTCAATAAGAACTGATTGTGTTGACGTGCCCTTACTCTAAGATCGATTATGAATAATAAGAATTCATGAACCTTAAAAAATCTGACATACCAATAAAGGCAACAGTAGTATACCGCTGTTCAAACTCATAAATCCATGGACATAAAACAAAATCGGGGTAACAAACTAAAACTGAGGGAAACGCATAAATATAAGAGGAGAACAACGACACAACACTACAATGTAACTAACACACACAGAAACGGACCAAGCATCAGACAAAATCCCACGAGAATAACAAATATAACATCAAAACCAAATACATGAATTTGGGATAGACAAGTACCGTGACACGTCTTATCGCAATGTCAATTTACACTCAAAAATAAGAGAAAACAAACGACGCAACGTTTAATTGTAACACACACAATAATTGGCATTTCTGCCGCAAAATTTTCAATTGGCATTTATCCGTTGCAGATCCGTTCATCATCCGTTTTATCCGTTATACGTCCGATAGAAGTCCGTTTCTCATTCGCTCAACATCCGTTTTGTCCGTTAATCGACCGGTAAGTCCGTTGGTGAATTTATCCTCTAGACCTTCAGCGGATGTATAACGGACACGTGACGGATACAAAACGGAAACGAAACGGACGAGTACCGTTCAAAACGGACGCCTAACGGACGTTCAACGGACCTTTATCCGTTGGACGTCCGTTCAAAGTTTTGAACATGCTCAAAATTGTGACCGGACAGAACGGACGTCGACGGATAAAACGTACGCTTAACGGACATGCAACGTATGGACGGACGTTTAACGGATAAGAACGGCCGTCTAACGGACATGAAAGGATTTAAAAAAAGTTATCCGTTAGGCGTCTGTTCGCGCTATCCAGTAAGGTGTGACCGAGGCTTAACATATTTGTTTATCGTTCATTTCTTGTACATATATTAGGCCGTTAGTTTTCTCGTTTGAATTGTACATATTGTATTACATTGTCATTTCGGGGCCTTTTATAGCTGACTATGCGGTATGGGCTTCGCTCATTGTTGAAGGCAATACGGTGAACTCAAGTTGTTAATTTCTGTGTCATTTGCGTCTCTTGTGGAGATTTGTCTCATGGACAATCATACCATATCATCTTTATTATATTAACAAAAACAAGTAAACCTAGCATGAACGAATTATTTAGATCTAGGACACAATGTTAATACAATATCTATAAAAAGGAAGATATGTAAAGCAATAACAGAAAGATAATGTTAACCTTGCTCTAAATGGTGTTTCGTAAAATAAAGCACACTGGTAAATACAATAGGTTTGTATTAAGAATACAATGATTATGAACATATAATAAAAAAAAATGATATTGATAGTACGAAAACAGAAGTGAACATTTATTGTCATACTTAAAACTAAAAAGGCAGTATATATATATATATATATTGAGAACATTGAGACGATATGTTACAAAATTAAGTACATATTGATCAACAAAAATGCATTACAAATTGTTTCAACAGGTCAAATTAATAGGAAAATACAATATCAGAGTACTCGCAGTAACTGAAAGCTAGTTAACAGCCAATAACAATCAATAATAAAAAAGATTTTGCATCAGAGAACCATCAACTATAATAAACCATCTCTTATTTTTAAAATGTATCAACATAAATCATTGATCTGACAAATACGATATGTTTGTTTAAATAAGGACAAAGATTACCAAGAATTTGATATAAGGAAACGTTGTTTATCTAACACAAATCATACGATAACTTTGTCATATGATAGCATACTAGGCCTTTTGAGGTAAATATTATATCACTACAATGTATGTTTTTAAATTTCAGACATATATTTTGAACCATGTTTGTCATAGTACAAAAACGTTTTGTAACGATTTGAATCCATGGTTGTAAACTGTAAAAAAAACGTATATTGTGGTGTGGTTGTTCTATTTAAAACGTACTTATATCATATTCACAGTGCTATATGATTTCAAGTGCATGTCTGGATGAATTACTAGTATGTGAAACTTTCCTTATTTAAAATGGCGTACATAACTATTATCTGATAGAAGGTATGTGTGTTTCTGTATGCATTGATTAACTTATTTATCCTTTTGTTACAATATGCATTTACCTTACATATAGCATTTTAAAACAGATATTAATTTAAACCTTTTTTTCTTTTTTGTTAAATCAAAATAAATCAATTAAATGTGTTTGTGTTTACTTTATCGAAATAAACAGCTGATTTTTTTTGTTGATTATTAAGGGTATCAATTTGATTATTTTTTAGTGCGATATTAATACTGTTTTTTTTTTATTAAAAAAGGCAAAAATATAATATGTACCAATGATTACCTTTGATGACATATTGACGTTGAATCTACTTATCTGTGTATATATGTTTTATCAATAGTCAGCTGGAAAAATATATTTTTTATCATATATTTAGTACAAAATACAGCTTTTTTGTATATCTAATAAAGGTTCTTTTTTCCAGTCTGTATCACCTACCCTGTATCGCATACCCCGTATCGCATAGCTAAACCTGTATCGCATACCCCGTATCGCATGGCAAAACCCGTATCGCATACCTAGCGTTACGTCATAATTCGAATGACGTCATCGTTTGACCTATGACGTCCAGTTGCTCTATTTGCAATCCTTGCATAGGAAAAAAATGAGTTCCCACTAAAAGAAATGTCCTATCATTTCAACTTAAATCGATATTTTTCCAAAAATTATTTCCCAGTAACTTTATGAATGACTTTTATATATATATTAAAGACACAATAAGATGTAGAAATATCTGAAGTTTTATTTTTTGTTTGGTCATAATTTTCGTGAAGTCTGTTTTCATTACCTGATGGATTAAACACATATGCAAATTTTCTTTTTATTTGGTTAGAATAGATAGCAAACTTTTCAAGGAATATTTTTCTTGCTCTTCGTTCACCTCGTCATAAAATTAAAATTAAAATGATTTTGAATAATATCATCGTCAAATAAACAATAAAAATTTAAACATTTCTACATCTTTGAAAAATATTATTTTTAGTTGAAATAATAGGACAGTATTGTTAGAGGATGCATGCATTTTAATACATATGTATGGTTTTAAACGTATATTGAAAATGTAATAGGTTGAAGAGGACATTACGATGTGGCAAATAAGGAAGTCTATAAAAGATACAAGAAAATCATAATGTTCTTTTCTAGCTTATAATTTTAGAAGATTTAAAAAAATGGATATCCCATGAATCTGATTCTACTAAAATATATGATAAACAGAATAATACATGGCAAAATACGTATCGCATGCTGTATCCCCAATCGACAAATATCAACCCATTTTCTCCGGGAAAATGTATGTTCCTAGTCAGGTGTTGACAGTAACTGTTGTTTTCAATTCCTTTCGTTGATTGATATAGTCTTATGTTTGATTTGTCAGTTTTTATTGATTTTCATCCTTTAGGGTCTTTCCTTGTTTGCTCGGTATTTTTGTTTATTCTGATTGTATTCACCACACAACGAATCCATGCAGTAAAATGATATAACTTACGTATGGGCGTTTGTACCTTTTCTAAAGCAACATATAAACGCATTACATAGAAGATATAATCAAATAACCTATAATATTTATTGTAGTTTTATGACTACCCTTCTTTGACTGGTGTGTTCTAAATACACCATAAATCAAGAAAATATATAAATTACAAACATAGATAAAATCCCAAGAACAGTTGTTTCTTACCGTACGAATCAGGTATGGATATATAATTCTAAATATCTGTTAATCAGTTATGTTACATAAACTGTATATTGCTGTTGACACTATTTCCGTTAACCTTAAGATATAAGCAAACATTAGGTGTAGCAATGCATCATTATTTTAATTTTCCAAGTTGGAAACGGCTTAGTTATCTAGTTAAACATGATACTGCTGATCAAATTTCTGGTAATTGTCAACCATGTTATTGTTATGTTAAGCCTGCTGTTTTTGATATTTATATTTTTAACATTTTTAGTATTCAATGTTAGCATTATGTTGTAGCTACACACATGCAATGCATTCGCCGTAACTGCTTACAACTTTAAAATACTATTTACGTGTATGTTAAGTAGCAAACACTACCCCCTTTTCTGCCAAAGTTCATCTTTATTATTAATATTAACATTGATTAGTATAATGTATTGTATAGTGCATTGTATGATTGTTTGTCTTTTTCAATTTTAGCCTAAAAGTAATTCTGACTAGAACTATGCAATATAATAACACTGGAGACTTTAAAAACTACAGAGTTACGTTTACTTGTTTTTCAAGTAGCAAATAACTTCCAATTTCATTTCTTCTTTCATTCTAATATTTCGCAAATATATATTATCTATTATATATGAAGTAATGTTTTCTTTTCATTTCAGGCAACTATTATTTTTTACTTTACCGGTTCCATAAAACAACATTACCAATGTTACTACTTTTATTAATTTACACAACAATACAATGGACAGTAAGGGCCCAACGTAAGTTTATTAATATAATGCAGGGTTCAATTTTATTGTACTACATTTATATCTATATCTATATATACATATTTGATATTAAATGACTGAATAATTTCAACGATAATTCTTACATGGCGATGGATCATATAATTATGATACAGTACACTAGAAAACTTAATATATAACAAGATTAAAAGGGTACAACATAAACAAATAATAATAATTAAATGAACAAAAATTAAATATTTCGGATAACAGGTATCCTTCATCAATATGATGACAAGGTGAGATGAATCATATCGATCTATTTGCATTATAAAACTATAACAATCTAGATGTGGTATAGTTATCGATTAAGCAGCTGCATGTATACATTACACAGACAATTTAATTTAAGCGGATTTTTAATTGTGTACATGAACAGCAGAAGGCACCTAGATAACTTTGACCCGAACTAAATCCGAGATTTGTTTATCAGCGAACTAGTAGTCAGAGTCATCATTAATATACAAAATTTACTTCGTGGTATCTCAAAAAGTGCATTAATGTTTTTCTTTTATTTCTTTCAACATTTATTTTAATTACATGATTTTCTACGAGTAGAAAACTATCAATCTTAAGACCACACACAATAGGTAGGAATAATAACCACTTACAGTTTAATCTATCAAATTTGATATAACGTATTAATCGGCAAGAATGTGATTGTCACCAATTTGTGCTATCAAAAATCTTGATATTAATATTTATCTTACAGATAATCTTACGCCATTTGGCAGAGCTACACAAAGTTCTAGGTTTATAAGAAGCACACCTGAAGGTGCATTATTACCACCTATATCAAATAAATTTACTTTGGAGACATGTTCAACCACAAACGTGGACGGTGCTTCATTTGCATGGTGGATGTTTGAAATCTCTTTCAATTCTGCATTCATCACCAATATAACTATTTACTACAGAGAAGGCTGTAAGTACATTCACCACACATATAACTATTTACTATAAATTGTAGATATACATAATATGTATTATAGTGTTATGTCGTGGCTTGTTTTTGTATTGGCTGTTATAGATTCGAGGTAAGCTGTATCGGGTCCAAACTGGAGGAGTCGAGGGCTAATACAGCTGATTGAGAATCTATATCATCATGAACATGACTTATACAGAAACAGCCAGTTCATAACACTTATATCAAATGATCTTAATTCTGTTAAGTAGAATAAACTAAGCGACTTATCGTGAAGCAAATGAAACATTTCATATCTGAGACTTTACTTGTCATTTTGCATTCATGTCCATGTATTTTTGTCAACATTAATATTGTCAGATGTCATTTCTGGTTTTTCGTTAAAGTACTTTATTTTGCTATACAAATAAATAATATAATGTAGCTGAGAAGAATAAATCTTACTCTTGTATCGCATGCGTTTTGATGATTGATCAACGGAAACGAAACAATGTCTATTATTGAAGGCATATGAATGGTTTCAGAACAAACAAATGTTGTAACAAACACAAACTAAGGAAAGTACATTGCTATAAAAGGAGCAAGACGGAATGAGTCAACAGGATAGGTGTCACTTACTATGCATGCATCACCCGCATGAATTTTCACTTATTCTAAAAGAGGGACGAACGATACCAGAGGGACAGTCAAAATCATCAATCGAAAATAAACTGACAACGCCATGGCTTAAAATGAAAAGACAAACAGACAAAGAATAGTACAAATGACACAACATAGAAAACTAAAGAATGAGCAACACGAACCCCACCAAAAACTAGGGTGATCTCAGGTGCTTCGGAAGGGTAAGCAGATCCTGCTGCACATGTGGTACCCGTCGTGTTGTTCATGTTATAGCAAATCCGGTAAATAGTCGCAATTGATCGATCATGGAATAGTAATACACACCAGACGACTATACTGGTATCTACAGATCTCAGATAAGGGCAACATGTCTCTTATGTGTTTTAGTAACAAAACAATTTACCTTTAGTCATTTAATTTCTTGTGGTGACTATAAAACCAAGGTAGTGTCCATTCCAATTATTCTTCTGCATAACTCTATTCGAGCATTTTTTTATGAAAGGAACACATCCTGTTTATGTAGTCCATACAAGGTGAACATGCACGATCTAACGTATTAGCTATAAAATATGTTAGCGCAATACTTCAGAGCATATGTGTCCAACTGAAGGATTTAGAAACAGATACTACAAATTTTGTCTTAAATTAAGAGGATCGATATGTTGAATTTGTTTTGTTACTTTAAAACCAGATACATATATTCGATATCCGCCGAATAAACTGTTAGAATGTAATACTCATATGAACTGAAGTAGTACTGTTTGTTTGTTTTATACTGATTAAGATTATAACACATTGTTGAGTGATGTACCGCATTTGTTGATATTTTACATATGTCTGACACACACCTTAACAGTTAAGGAAACTATATACAACCAGGTTTAGACTTCAATATTCTCCAAAAATGAATACCTGTGCAAAGCAAGGAATATGACAGTTGTATTTGATTCGTTTGATGAGTCAGAATTTTTTATTTTGCCTTTTGATACATATGATAAGGTTTTTTTTCCGTTTAGAATTGTCCATTGAGTTCGGAATTTGTTTATATATTATTTTGTTTTATATATATCGCAAAACACGACTCATACTTGAGCATGGTTTAGAAAAATGCTATCATCAATTGCAATTGAAAATGTTTCTTTTTATTGACAAAATAGGTACTGGAAGATTTATACTGTTGTTTTTTGTTTTTCTTTTTAATTCAGTTTAACATTTATGTATTACAGCAGGATATCGAATGAACGGCTTTCAATTATATGTGACCAATTCATCTGCTATTCCACCTGTTGGTCATCTTTGTTATGAAGATACTGCTCCTGGTTTTCCAGACATCACACAGACTATACCATGTTATCAACTTGGAAAATATGTCATTTATTACGACACTGTAGGGGATGACAAAACCGGACCTGTAGTTGAATTGTGTTACGTTGCCATTAATGGTTAGTTTTGTATGTATGTGCAAAATATTATTTTCTAATTTCTTCAATTCCTTAAAAGCTGGTTTATTTTTATTTAAGAAAATTAGCTCTTTCAACATGAGCAATAATTTATAAATGCATAAACAACTGTCATGACCAGCGTGTTCTTTGGTGTCACGTTTATCATTAGATGACCGCTGCTAGGGTTTCGCCTTCCCTTCTTTCAATGTATAAGTTGTTATACATATATTTTGTTTTCTTCACATTGTATTTTATTAATAATTTGATTTTTAGTTTTCATTACACTGTTCTAATATTTGTACGATGTTTTGATTCAGTGTCTTTAGGGTTTTTTTTAATTAATAAATGTCTTTCATTTGAGACTAGCAAAAACAATGAAAGTTGGGTAATTTTTTATCAGATAGAAACAGCTAGAATGTGTACAAAATTGAATGTTAAGATCGAATAGTATTTAAATTTTGTAAAAAATAGAACACTAATCAATTCTATGTTGAAATGCATTAAACAGACAATATTTCTTTTTTTGTGTAATCTTAAATTTTATTCTCTGAGCATGGAAAAATCTTTAAGCATTGCTATTCCATTTATATATGTCTTCATTTCTTCTGATTTTGATTCTTTCAAAGACTGGAATCGGAATGCTCGCAGACTTTACATACATTTTATTTTAACTACTTATCAGCAATTGTTACAAAAACTACATTAGAAATATGTAAAAAAAATACTTTTACACGTATAGTTATTATTCAATTGATTAAGTTTGCCATTGACACCTAGTCATATTAATAGATTTCTTTTCCGGATATCGAGTAAAACTAGGTAGGGTCAGCATTGTTTTTTCATGAACTCAAATGACAGATGTGTCCAGGATGTGTGTCTTTACAGCGAAATTGGCTTTTGAATTAATTACAGGTTCTTTTTATTTCATTTCATTTTGTGCTGCAAATTGTACAGATATTTTATTTTCCGTGTGATCTACAATGTATGTCTAGTTTGAAGTTATTAACACCAACACATGTGTGTACTATATAGATATTCATACGTCATATCCGTTTAAATATTGATGATTGCAGGATGTCAGAAGGGTATGTGGGGTACAGACTGTTCAGAATCATGTTCATCTAGTTGCATCGGCCATCATTGTCATCCTAAAAATGGTTCCTGTGTATGGGGATGTAACGAACAGAAATGTTTGAATAACAGATGGGAT